>NC_090939.1:49538369-49838369 GCF_040938575.1 Ambystoma mexicanum
TGAAAAGGATCCTACGCCTACCAGTGGAACACAGTCCTTGGACTACATTAAAGGTTGGAGAACCAGGCCGAAGCTACTCGGAGCGCTACTGGTGGATTCGTAGATTCATCAAGAGTGATCTCACAAGGGAATGAAGCCGGGGGACCTGAAGAAGAGACCCGTTTGGCTTCACCTATGAGATCTCTCCCAGTGGTCTACAGATTTGGCACCTCTAATTCCTGTTCCCAACAAGCTATAAAAAAAATCAGCACACTCAGCTGGTAAAAGATTGTGGAAGCCTCCTTGACTTACCTCCGAGATGATAGTCTCTAAACAGAGATCTTTCTTTAGGAAAGCTGACATCAAAAGCACACAGCCAATTGCTGAGCGTCAAGCAGGATTAACAGCTCACCAGGGCTCGGAATCGACGGCCATTATTTAAAAAAATAACAAGGCCACGATGAAAGATGATGGCGACAGAAAGCCTGAGTCCTTCAACCGAGCCCAGACGAGAGGATGAAACAAACGATGCTCAGGGAGGACCGCTCGACTTCCAACAACACCAGTAACGTGGAGCCCCATCGAGAAGTAGACATACCGCACTCGGATGAGGAACTCTTAACGGCATTAGAAACGGCCCAAATTGATGAACAACCGGAGACAAAATCGGCTATAGATGCAGACTTAATAGCGGCTTTAACATTAACCTTAACGCCATATATGAACCTACCCGAGTCACTGAACGACCAGACAAGATATCCACCCACTATTCTAGCACTGCTACACTCAAAAATGTTTTTTATAGACGGCGTCGTAACAGCAATTCAAATTAATTTAGACAAGAACACGGAGCAAATCACAGGAATTTTGCACTGTATAATTTATCCTTTAATCCAAGAAAAGAATAAAAGACGAGCAGATTTCGAGAGAGTGAAAGGTTCTAATGTTGTGCAAGTTGCGGGTAATGAACCACAAGTCACCCCAGTGTTGATTGAGGAAGACCAAATACTAATGGGGGTTGATATAACTCAAAAACCTGGAAGGGACAAGGAGAGCTCGTCTGAGTCTATATTGGACTCCGAGAAGGAGCCTTTATCGTTGAGTCAAGTCGCTACACACACTGAGGTGGATATCTTGGTTATGGAACGAGAAGTACTGGCATCAACTAGCTTAACCCAGTCAAAAAGAAAAGGACATAGACGATTGGAGGAAGTCAGGGCTGCAAACCCAAATGTAAACAACACAAACAAAAAAATATAATATATTTAAGAAATTGAGCTTGGCGGGTAAAAAACCACTATCTCCACAGACTAAAAGAAAGCTTTTAAAGGCCAGTCTGGCAAAACCAAAGAAACAACAAAATAAAGGCATTGCATCATCAGAGAAATTGAAACAATCCTCCAAAGCCCAGAGGTTGATACATTTGGTAAAAACCATAAGCAGTGAGAGGGACTGCTCCAACACAAGATGCGTTATTGAACCAACGGGCCTCAGTAAGGCAAGGGCCGGAGAATCGGTTAAATGACCAGGGTGGAATTCAGTCCAACTCTAACTATTCATTGGGTGAAACATGGAGGCAGACCAGACGGAGGACCTCATGAACCTCTCCTCCTACACGATCACAGAAAGAGAAGATAGTGGCTCGGATGAAGACACAAGGGGCCCTGAGACTCAGGACCTGGAAGATCAAAATGAAGACCCTATTGAATTGGAAGAAGAAAGCGACGACGAGGTTGAATTCCCAAGACCAGATGAAAGACCTGGGAATTGGAAAATCAAGCAAATTAAAACGTATTTGCTCACACCTACGAAAACTAGAAAATGGGAAGATTTGGGGGGGGGGAGAAGATGAAAATGATCTCACTTCAAGATTTGTCCCCTTAAAAGTTCCTAATGGGCAAAAAGAAAACTCACCCTTACCCAAAAGCAACCAGACATACTGGCTAGAAACAAATACTGGGGCATTCAATGAGTAACGAAGAGGAGGAAGAGATAACCTCCCAATTTGTTCCCTTGAAACCTATAACAGGGTTCATAAAGAAAATTGGCCCATTCCAGACCATGGGAAAAGAGCAAAGATCGACAGCCAGTCTAAACCTAGCAATGACGGGATTAGACGCAGCGACATTGAGGGATGGAAAACACACAATGGAGGGCATACACCCCATGGAAATGATGACAATAATACACATCATTTACTTCTGGAACGAACATTGCCGATAAGAGGCTATTTGATATTAAATAGGGCAAAAATCATGCGCCTACTCCTCTGTATCCCTGTGCTTAGAAGTATTGAATCGAGGGATCTTCATTTGGTGGAGTTCCCAGAGGAGAAAAGATTGGACAAAGTGATCATTCATGTTGCTACCCAGGGGAAGAAGATGTAAGCAGCTGGACGACTACTACCTTTGGGTTTTACATTGTCCAATTATGACGGAGAGGATAGTACCTGGGTTAAACCCGACGGAAGGTGGCATGCCACTATTGGGGATAGTATGACTAGAAGTGGCAAAAGAGGGTGGTCGAAACGATCTGAATTTAATAAGACCAAGGGCCAGAAACTGGAAGGCCAATGGCCTTTAGACTCCCATGGTAAAAATATTAATTTTCGGATTTCAGTGGACTATCAAAGAAAGGGGAATCCCAGAGCCACGTGTAAACAGCCACGACAAGTTGATGGCAAAGAGGAAAATTGGTTTAGGCTGGCTGGAGCTCTAGCCGCGGCGAACGCTACAGCATAACGATCAAAACAGGGGGCAGAGGTTCACTTGGAAGCACAAAAAAATCCAATTTCTGTGATTTCGTGGAATGCGCAAGGCTTTGTCCGCCTCTTTGAAGCCAGACAGCTGAGATATGAGATGTATGACATAATATGTCTCCAGGAAACCTGGCTGCGAGATCTGCCTCTATCAGAGGGATACTATGTATACATAAACTCAGTCATCAAGGGACCGACTGGTCGTCCTATGGCGAGGCTTCTATTTACATTAAAAAACACACAAAATGTCTACGTAATTAAGGAAGACGGTCCCTCGTCTCTTATACAAGCTGTATTAGTTGGCTCAGGATCCGTAGAACAACAAGATCAGAAGTTCCCCCTTATTCTGAACCTGTATTGAAACCCTGCTTCGTTAACTGCTGAAGGCTTCTCCAAAACTGTTTTGGACCTAATTGAGGAAGCCACAGAGACAATGAATAATGTGGACATCCTAATTTGCGGAGATTTAAACATCCATTGTTTTGACGACACGCGTCTCTTATCATAGATCTTTATATCAATGCACCATCGCAGCTCGGACGAGGTGTTGCTTGGAGGGCCGAATTGGAAGAAAAAAACATTCACATCATGAGCGGCCATGTGGAAGGTGACACGCCTGCCCAAGTAACATGGAGGAGAGGAAGCGAGGGAAAAACCCTAGACTATAGGGTCGCCTCAGAAAATGTGTTTGTAAACTTGTTGAACTTCAGGATTGAGAAGACTAGTGAAAGTGACCCCGACATAATATCAGTGACAATAAAATGGTTAACAAAGGCTAACCCCACAGAAGGACTGTTAGGATGTGCAGTGTTTCCAATGTTTACCTGTTAAACCATGAGTGTATAATATTTCCTTCACTATGTCTATCGTCACTTAGATACTATAGAACATAGAACTGCATCTTATGTAGCAGGGTTCCAAGGAGAGCCAGTGAAGAAGCAGGGCCTTAGTGGGAAGATTGTACTCCTCCTGCTGGGGGTCGTCTTATGTCATCAACTTGCAAATAAAAGGTTCTTTACCTTTAAACTACTGGTTATGTGAAAGCCTCCCTTTGTACATAACATTTGGCGACGAGGATTTTGACTGGGACCCGGAGGACGACCCCCAGCGCCTTTTCTACAGATCTAGTGTGCTGGCTGTGAAGCGGAGCCAGCCTGACTTGCCTGAGGGAGGGCCTTTTTCAGTGGATTATTGACGGCCTGACATCCAGTGTGTGGCATCCACCGGAGGGACATTGCTAGCGCCAGAGGAAAACCCCTGGAGGCTCCGTGGTCTGTGGGAGCTGGAATTGGACCCCTGCAATTTTGTTGAACTTGTGGAGACTGGGCTGGCAAAGACACGGCTTTGGCACTTTTATAATTGGATTTTGGGTTGTGTGTTTTCTGAGCGGCCATTGGACACCCTGGCCCCACACTGAGCAAGGTTGAGAAAGGAGTCGCCGCCGATGACCCTGGTGAGGCGCTCCAGGGTGAGTACATAACCAAGCAGCTATCTTTTAATTAGTGTCACCTACCTGATTGGGTGGGAGCTCTATTGGTTAAACCAGAATTGCAAGCTTGTTATTCTATTCTGCAACTTTGAGACATGGCAAATGTGCCTGCTCCTGTGTTTTTTCTGGCAGTGCCAGGTGAACCCAGGGTTAGATGGGAAGACTGGAAGGAAGGATTCAGCAAATATGCCTTAGCAGTGTTTGGTGCCAACTACTCCAATGAGCGCAAGGAGGCATTGCTATTTCACTGTTTGGGAACTGCAGGCCAAGAGGTCTTAAAGAGATTGCCGGAGCCTTCTGACATTTTGGATGCTGGTCCATATGAAAGGACATTAGCCAAACTGGACAGGCATTTTAGAGTGGAGGAGAACATTATATTGGAAAGATATAAATTTGCCACGAGAGAGCAGAAGAATGGGGAAAGTATCGAGGATTTTGTCACGGCTTTAAGGGGCTTAGCAGTGAAATGCAAATTCACTCACTGTCAGGATGAGCACTTGAGAGACCAGCTAATGATTAAATGTTCCAATGACAGTATTAGGAAAGAACTATGGAAAGAGAGGAACCCCACTTTGGATCGAGCAATTGAGATAGCGAAAATGGTGGAACACACAGATAAGTGCATTGAAGTTCTTCAATCGGATACTGTGAACAATGGTAAACCCAAGTTGGATGAGAGTCAGGGTTCAGTGCTGAAGGTGTCAAAGGTTGTTCAGAGGCAGAGTACGTGGAATCCAAGACGCGCCTCGCAGAATGCTAAAAGGAGCGAAGAGAACAGACCGGCAACTGGCAGAGGATGGCGTCAATGGGTTCCTGCAAAAGATAGCAGAGGGATTCCCAAAGACATGAATTCTTTCAAGATGGTTAGGGATTCAGGACAATCCAGAGGTTTTCCAGGGAGAAGATGCTTTAGATGTGGAAGCTTGTCGCATATAGCCTCTGATAAGGATTGCTTTGCTATTCATATCATATGCAATGAGTGTGGTGTGAGAGGGCACATTGCCCGATGTTGTAGAAATTTTAATGCTGGGTCAAATCAAGTGCATGAAATAAGTGCAAGTTATGAAGATGAGTCATATTGTGAGGATGGCAGAGAAGTGGTATTTACAGTGAATGCTGTCAATGGCAGAGTGAAAATGCAGAAACCTTATGCTGAGGTTGTAATTCGAGGTGTACCCGTACGCATGCTAATGGATAGTGGTGCTGACTACACCTTGATAAGTGCGGAAGTGTGGAGGAACAAATTCGATAGTTGTACTCTGTGGGAAAATACTGTTAAAGCAAATGCTTATGGAGATGTTCCCATAGATATTATAGGTTGCTTTGATGCTGAATTACAGTTTAAGGACAGGAAGGCCAAAGGTTGTGTGTATGTTACCAACAGAGGGGGTGAATTGTTGTCATGGAGTGATCAAGCTGAATTGAAGATAAGGCTTGAGGCAAGTCATCCCGAGCAGGTAATGTCTGTTGCGGGAGGAGAGCCCACAGAGATACAAACCACGTTATCTGGGAAATTGGGGTGTCTCAAGGGCTTTGTACATGTAATTCGCCTAAAGAAAGGAGCTGTCCCTAAGATTGCAAAACTGCGAACTATTCCTCTTGCTCTTAGAGGAGATGTAGAGGAAGAACTCAAGAGAATGGAAAGAGATGGTGTCATTGAAAAGATAGAAGCATCTGAATGGGTCAGTCCTATAGTTGTAGTCAGAAAAGGCAATGGGTCTTTGAGGCTCTGTATAGATCTTAGACATCTAAACAGCATGGTTGTGGCAGACAGGTTTCCCCTTCCCCGAATAGATGATCTGATGGTGGGAGTAGCTGGGTCAAAAGTGTTCTCCATACTAGATCTTAAATCGGCCTACCATCAGGTTGAATTGCACCCTAATTCCAGGGATCTCACCGCCTTCATCACCCCGATTGGATTGTTCAGGTGTGTTCGCATGCCATTTGGTTTGGTCTCAGCCGCAAGTGTGTTTCAGAGTATTATGCATAAATTACTTGGGGGTGAAAAAGGGGTGATGTGTTATCAGGATGATGTTCTTGTATGTGGGAGCGATGAGAAGGAGCATGATGTTCGTTTGAAAAGAGTTTTGGATATTTTGAAGGAGGCAGGCCTCACCGTTGCCTTGGAAAAATGTACTTTTAAAGCCAACAAAGTGGTGTACCTGGGTCATGAGATCACTGGGGAAGGGGTTAGACCCAAGGAGGAGGCTATTGAGGCCATAAAAAGAATGGAGGAGCCTAAGTCTAAAGGGGACATACTATCATTTTTGGGACTGGTGGAGTTTTACGGCAAATTTGTCAAGGGGTTAGCAGAAATGTCGAGGAATATGAGATTTCTCACTCGCAAGGGAGTCGTTTTTAAATGGTGTGACCGGTGCAAGAAAGAATTTTTGATGATAAAAGAGGCTATTGTCAATGCTCCCATTTTGAAAATATTTGAGGAAAGTAAACCCACATTGCTTTTTGTTGATGCCAGTGATTATGGTGTTGGGGCTGTTCTGATGCAGGAGGATCAGACAGGTTTACAGACTGTGGCTTTTGCGTCCAGGTCTTTGAAGGGCCCAGAATCTAGATATTCAGTTATTGAGAAGGAGGCTCTAGCATGCGTTTGGGGTGTCGAGAAATTTAAAAGATTCTTGTGGGGGAGGAGTTTCACCATTTGCACTGACCATAAACCCTTGGTTGGAATTTTTACAAAAGGTGGTTTGGAGGGAGTGTCAAGACGCATTATGAAATGGGTCACGGCATTGCAAGGGTTACAGTATACCATGCTCCACGTAAAGGGGGAGGTTAATGTGGTTGCAGACGCCTTGTCTAGATCTGTCCAGAGGGAAATTTCTGACGATAGTGACTTTACAAGTTCAGAGGAGAGTGCAGAAATATTCCAGGTGCATGAAACATTAAAGAAAAGTGAGTGGGATGTGTCTTGCACGGAGGATGTTGTATATCAAGGAGTACTTGCTCTGGTTGCAGAAGGTAAAATTAAGAGCCACAGGGGCGAGATGAATGGTTTTGCCAAAGTGAGGGAGGAGCTATGGATTCAGGATGGTTATTTATACAAGGGTCACCAGATGGTTGTGCCAGTCGGTATGAGGAAGTCTGTCTTGGAGTTGGCCCATGTTGGGCATTTAGGTCTGGCCAGGACGAAGGGACTTGTGAGGTCTGAATTTTGGTGGCCTGGTATCGACAAGGACATAGAGGAACAAGTCAAAGACTGTGTGGAATGTATTGAGGGAAACAAAGGCTTGAAAGTGCAAAAAGTTCCCATGGTAGTGAGGGAGTCCCCGCGTGTCCCTTGGGACGAAATTGCGTTGGATCTCCTCGGTCCATTTAATATTGGTGGTGGCAGAGATAGCTACCTATTAGTAGTCATAGATTTATTATCAAAATGGCCGGAGGTATGTGTACTCAAGGACATATCCAGTAGTAGTATAATCAGATTTTTGGAACAACTGTTTTGGAGAGAAGGGTTTCCAAGAAAGTGTTTGTCTGACAATGGGACCCAACTTGTTTCCAGAGAGTTTAAAGAATTCTTAGAGAATCATGGGATTGAGCAGGTGAATACTTCTTTATATCATCCCCAGAGTAATGGGTGTGTGGAACGATTTAATAGGACTCTGATGGAGGCTATTAGGATAGCGGTGGCTACTGGAGGAGATTGGGTGAGAACAGTGATGGAACGCACGTTCCAGTATAGGCTAACTACCCATAGTGTCACAGGCGTGAGTCCATTTGAGATCTTGAGAGGAAGAAAACCAAATACTCATTTATGTCCAGGTTGGATGGGCAAATCAAAAATGGTGGATGTGGATCTAGAGAGTGTAAAAAGGAGAATTTTTGAAGCTGGAGTTAGATCCAAGGAGAGGTATGATCAGAAGAATTGTTGTAGGGAACTCAAGGTCAAAGAGGGTGATTGGATTAAAGTCAAGCTCCCCACCAAAGTTCGTAAAGGAGCCTCGTTGTTTTCTGAACCCAAGCAAGTTGTGAAAGACTTGGGTTCGTCAGTGTTGGTCAAAGGAGGAGCTATTTGGAATAAGGAAAGGGTGGCTTTTCCGTTTCAATGTTAATTTGTCTTCAGTTAGTTGGAGACAGGGACTTTCTTGTGACTCTACCTAATCAACCACTAGATGTCATATATCTATGCTCTTGATTTGTGCCAGGACTTGCAGCGCATCCAATGTTTTACCTGTTAAACCACGAGTGTATAATATTTATTTTACAGGTTTCAATTTCAGTTGTTCAATATGTGTTTTACAGGTTTCAATTTTAGTGGGTCCTCACCCACACAGTTACTTGTTATGTTTAAGGAGGAGAGGTGTTAGGATGTGCAGTGTTTCCAATGTTTACCTGTTAAACCATGAGTGTATAATATTTCCTTCACTATGTCTATCGTCACTTAGATACTATAGAACATAGAACTGCATCTTATGTAGCAGGGTTCCAAGGAGAGCCAGTGAAGAAGCAGGGCCTTAGTGGGAAGATTGTACTCCTCCTGCTGGGGGTCGTCTTATGTCATCAACTTGCAAATAAAAGGTTCTTTACCTTTAAACTACTGGTTATGTGAAAGCCTCCCTTTGTACATAACAAGGACCTAATGATTTATTAATTGAACCAGGCCGCAATAGACTGAAAATAATTAAGGACATAGGGAGGCAAGAGGATGACAGCCTAAAGCTGATAGCATTTAAAGAGTTGGACCGGCCAAACGGAAGGTGCGGCTTTGTTAAACATCACTCCTTTGATGTGGCAGTTGCAAAGAAGAAAAAATATTTGAAAAAGTCACTCAGAGATATTCTTAAAAAAGATCCCAACGACCTTCTCTCTATAAAATAGTTAAAACAGCAACATAAAAATGGGATAATAGGCCACAGGTGGATTCTGCATCAAAGGGATGCGGAAACAATGCTGCATCTAGTCTTTACAAAAATCACTTCTGAAATCTGGAGGGTCCTTAACAATCTAAATGCCCCCCAATCTTCTCTATTATCGAATGGAGTATCAGCTGAGGCTTGGTGTAAACACTTCGATGTCCCGTTTAATACAGGCAATCCTTGGGGGGACGAAGAAGCAATGTCAGAAATGGATTGGTCCTTTTCACCAGAGAGATCGGACATCGAAAATCTAATCAAAAGGGCAATTCAAGGGCGGCTGGACCCGACGGGCTAACAAACGCTATGCTAAATGAAGTTCCGGAAGCCTGGTCTCGAGTGATGCATGCCTTATTTACAAAATTTAAGAAAACAAAGAGGATCCCGGAAACATGGCGCTACTCCATTATCATCCCAGTATTTAAGAAGGGCGATAGGTCCAACCCATGTAATTATAGGCCTACCCACCTTCTGGATGTAATGTACAAGATTTTCGGTGCGTTGGTATTGAAAGCCCTCAATGTCTGGAAGTTAAGCGCGGGACGGTGCGGCAAATGAGAGGCGGAATTCTAATTAATCTAATAAAATCAAGGGTGAAATGAAAGGATAAGGGAAAAGTCTACCTGGCATCAATCGACCTCGCCCAGGCGTTTGACACCATAGAAAGAGATAAACTCTGGAAGAAGCTGAAAGACTGGAATTGTCTGAGGGATTTGAGGGAAACTCTCACTGTGTTACTTACATATGAACACTAGTCTACAAGTGAGGCTAGATAAAAGTGGTCACATGTCAGACACTATAGTAACATCTAAAGGACTGAAGCAGGGATGTACCCTGACCCCAACCTTGTTCAGCCAGTTTATCTCAGACTTATCCAGTGCCTTTGAAGACATTAGAATTTTTCCTCCAAGATTAGCTGGAGAGACGTTGGTTTGTCTGCTCTACACAGATGACCTAATCCTATTGGATCAGACTCAAGTGGGGTTGCAGAGACAGCTAAATGCTCTAGCTGCTTACGTAGATGTCAATGGACTAAAAATAAATATGCCAAGTCAAGAATTTCGACCTTGGGGGGCAAAATTGGAAAAAAGACTGCAAGAAAACATGCCTGGTACCTAAAGGGTGAAAAAATTACAGAAGTTCAAACCATCCCCTACTTAGGAGTTTGTTTGAATAACAGCATAGTGGATACTCCACGAGAGGTCAGCTTAAAAAGCAAGATCAGAAACCTGGCTGCACCAGCATGCATAATCCAAGGCAAGCACTGTAAATTTACACTTCGACCCATGAAAGATTTCTACACAATGAAAGTGGCCCCAATAGTTACATATGGCTTCGAGACTTCATTTTTTTGCCTCAATCAATATGGCTCAAATTGGAAGGCTTATTTTGGAGACAGGTCCAGGCATTGCCACCATGTTTACCAATCCAACTTATAAGAGAAGAACTGGGTTTGGTCTCCTTATTTGCTATTATCCAATGGAAAACTTTAGCCTTCTACCGAAACTGCTAGCTGGGATCACCCGAGGGAGGCTTTAAAGTGCTAAAGAAAGCGCTACAATCCAACTCAGAATCTTCGTTGGTGACATGGAAAAATTCTTGCGTAAAAATCCTGCTTGACCTTTCTTCCTCAGAAAATACCCTGATGAGCAATCCGGCCGAGGTAAAAAGAAATCTATTCGATCAATACTGGATCAACATCAGGGAAAAGATGAGAGAATTTAAACTCTACAGTCATAAGGGGTTGGAACACAGATTCAGAGGGAAACTTTTACGATAGCCGGAAATATTCCCAAGTTCTAATTTAAGAAGCCAATTTCGGCCGTTCTGATGAAATTTGATGCCATCACGTGAAATCCTTGACGTAAGGAAAACAAAAATCTTCAGACACTATGAATGCAGACTTTGTACAGATAAGAGGGAAACATTGTTCCATCTGATTTTAGTATGCCCTTAGCTAAGGGTGCAAAGAACAAGATGGCGGAAGATTCTTTTTGTAATTCACCACATGGACCATGAATGAATGGTGGTCGACTTTGTTACAAGGCAATCATGTTTCACTAACACTGGCCTTGTTAGCTTTCCTGAAAGAAGTGTTTTTTATAATGGACAAAATGTAACTCAGCGACCTCCTACAACGTATTAGATATTGCTTTTTTGTCACACAATTGGATTTTAATGAATTTGCTAAGGGGGAGCTAGGACCCCCTGCGAAGAAATTATGTTATTTTATTTTGCAATGTTTTGATTCCATTTTATTTTTATTTTCTCATCCTTGTGGTATAGTTTGTTTTTTTATGAATATCTGTAAGGTTTAATTTCTAAACCAAACGGTAATAAAAAAATAAAAAAAATAAAAAGAAGGTGTGGGTTGACCTCCACGTAGCAGTCCTGCGGATGTCGAGCAGGGGAACACCAGAGAAAAACGCTGTCGTTGCTGCGATGGCTCTTGTGGAATGGGCTCTCGGACGGCCTCGGATATGAAAGCCTTAGAGAGGACCTTCCCATGACCCACAGGTCAAAAATAAATTGATGAACAGCTGAGATGTCTTCAGAAAATTCCTTGTGTGTGCCTCATAGAATTTCAAGGCATGAGCAATGTCCAGCGAATGCAATACCCTTTCAGCAGGCATAGAATGGTTTTGGAAAGAAAACTGGCAGGACCAAAGGCTCACTGAGATGAAAAGTGGGAGGAACATTTGGCATAAAGGTGGGAGGAGTCTGCAGTACCACCATCATAGCGTGGAAGGTCAAGCACGGCTGCTTGCTGGATAGAGCCTGGATCTCCCCGACCCAACTGGCTCAGATGATCACCACCAGGAAAGCAGTCTTCCATGAAAGAAAATTCAGAGGGGCACAATGGTTCGGTTCAAATGGAGACCCCATGAGCTTGATCAAGACCACGTTCATCTCCCAAGCCGGGACAGGAGCCTTCACCGGCAGAAAAGTCCTGAAGATCCCCTTGACAAGCCTGTGCGACCACAGGGAGACCACAGGGAGAGTTTGCCTGGCACCTGTATGTATCGAGATATGGCCGCCAGATGAACCTTTGAAGAGAGGGCCCTTAGAATGCTCTGTTGTACCCCATAAGCATGACAGTCTCTAGCATATTACGGTGGGAAATTAGACGCAGAAATGAGAGGACACTATGCATGCGAAGAGGCATTGGCTGCTGCCACATTCGCAGTAGACAAATCAGCAAGTATTACCATGCCATGCAGTACAACTCTTTATGTGGTGCATGCTCTCTTCGCAATACTAGAAAGGCCCAAAAGCAAATTTACAACACAGAGAGCTTCAGGGTATGAGATGTTACTGTCAAACCCAGCTCTCAAGATAGTGAGATGCCCACTTGTCAACCCAGTGACTTTCAATGCCAAACCTGTAAAAGAGGGTGACTATGGGCACAGCCAACATAGAACTACTGTTCAGCGACACCCCTAATGTACAGGAAAATGCACTGGAGGGGGAGATGTACATTATATTGACGGGTCATCAACAATTGACCAGACGACTGGGGAAAGACATACTGGGACAGTAGTAGTGAGATTAAGAGAGGACGGGACGAGCGAGGTGGCGACAAGTGCATATCTACCGTCACCAGCACAAGTCGCAGAATTAATAGCTTTAATATTAGCTAATGTACAGTCCCACTCACTACTCATACCGAACAGGGCTAGTATTCGCTGTGATGTACTGAGGGCCTGATAGCTATCTGATGCTTTGTTCTTTGAAAACTGTTCAGTTATAGAATAAAGATCTGTGTATCGTTGTAAACCTGCGTTTGCTGTATTTCCTTTTGGGGTACTCAGCCTCGATATTCTCTTTTTGCTTTTACAGATGGCGCCCGAATAGGGACCCTCAAGATTGATGCCAGCTCATTGAAGGTTGACGCTGCTATCGGACCGGGATCGGACGGTTTAAAAGGGGGCCCCTTTCTTGGATGAGAAGCGACACCTCAGCAACGCTGCATGGCCCGATCCCTGTGAACCCCGCGGTCCGAGGTGGCATCTTGACGAGGGTCCATATATCGAGGCAGGCAGATTTGCCGAAATCACCAAACATGAGGTAACCTTTGTTAGAAAACTTTGTATCCGATCGGACCTCCTTAGGATTTGATCAGGTGAGTCGTGACCCGATTATTAAGTATCCTGATCATTTGTTTTGGCGCATTGCACTCGTGAGTTCAACTATTGACCAGGTAACACCAGTATTCTGATATGCCTGCAAAATTGTCTGCCTGCTTCAGGGCATTATTCCGCAAGGACAGACAATCTTTGGAATTTGGCCGACCAGCACCAATGGAAGGGTCGCCGGCGTGTACTATGTACTGTAAGCACGGCATTGGTAGTATAGAATTTAATGATATTTGGCACAGACTGTTAGGCAGAATCCTGTGCAGTGCCCTTAGGTACCACTACACACAATTAAGACTACAGGTGGCAATACCAGTTTTACCTTTGGTACAAGCCTGTACTACTATGTGTTAGGGAGAATTCTCTGTTTAGGCTGAATTTCCTAACCTAGTGAGTCCCCCAGCAGCTTTGCTGGATTTTTGGGGTTTATTTTTTTCTCCTGCCAAGAGTGAGACTCTTTTACCCTCACTCTTGGGCATAATTTGAGTGTGTTTCTTTGAATCTAGATGTGTTTAATGGGCTATGGGGTCTTTTACTCCATAGGGCTTCATGTGTTTTTGTGATGTGTGATAAACAGCACCCTCCGTGCAGTAACACAGGGGTGTCATAGTGACCCCTCAGTATAGACTCCATACCCTGGGACTGACTACTGTCTCCCAGGGCATGTAAAGTCACCATTGACTTTACTAGTCTTAAATTCTGAACAGAACCAGTACAAACCATCATATTGTGGACGTACTGGCTGGGGCAATTCAATTGCCCCAGGGTCTGTTAGTTGAGGACGCACGTCTCCGTCCCCCCTGATTGAGTTTTGGCTGGTGGCAGTGGATACTACTTTTTATATTCAACCGCGAATATTTTCCTATGGGATTTCCCATTGTTTTAGGATACTATTTTTATTTAATTATTTACGGTAGCCTCGAACATACCGCCGGTTTATTGAATTAATATTAATTCTCCGGTTGGTATTTTTTGCCAAAACTTGATGCTAAGATGGCGTTTGTGTTCTCTTCTGTGACTCCAACCCAAGTCGAGCCCTTTGTTCCACTTTTTGGCGGGCTTCTCCACAGAAGCCCTCCAAAGTGGTGCCACTCTGTCTGGGGTACTTAGGAGGGGTGGAGGGAAATTTAGGCACCCTGGACTGAGTTGCCTAGGCAACTCAAGTCGCACTCCATCCTGATTGGCCCAAGTGGTGAGCCGGCCGGCTCACCACTTAGCATGTTTGAGTGACAGCTAGGCTGAGTGAATGGTTTGCTGCATAAAAGCAGGGCTTTGGGGACTGGAACTTCAGAAGTCGCCATAGGACCTAAGAATCCGACGAGGGAGAAGCTGAGCCGACCTGCCACGACACCACCACTGGCGGAGCCCTGCTGGACTGCCTCACCAATTTTCCAACGACAGAGGAGATCTCCCGCCGGAGAGTCTTCTTCCTTTGACTGGTGGGGATAACCAGTTTCACCGTCTTTTCGCTTTCCCGACGTACCTCGTGGCTGCCTTTGCCCGTGCCAAGCACCCCGGCAACCGGGATACCACGTTTTACCACGACGGCGAAACAAAGGTACCACCTTTAACCGGAAAACTCTGCGGCTGGTTTCTGCCCTGGTAGTGCAACAACCTTCATCTTTCCTCCAAGTCAAGATCTTCTCTTCCCCTGGACGACGACGCAACTTGCACCCACTACCAGGAACAACTGCCACAGCTGGAGGATCCTTCCCACTTAAGGTACCGTGTCCCGCCTGGCTTCCCTTGCTACCGACTGTACGGGGTAGATTTAGCCCCCGGCTTTCGAACCTGGGTTAGCCTGGGACACCCTGGCTAAACTTTCCTAAGCCTCTCTAAACTCTTTTTGAACCCTCTGCAAGACCTTCTAAGCCTAGTGTAACTGTGTGATCTAGGGCGCATTTGTGCTCTGCTCTCTCTAAGAGGGGGCCCAGCCTTTGGACTTTGGCTCACCAGTGACTTTTGTTCTTCTGCCTTGCTAATAGTGTTCCTGAATCTGTCTTTCCATATTCTGTCTTTTTCCCTCCCTTTCTCACAAACTTATTGGAGTGCAATCTAGTTAAGCGCTCACCTCTGTATGAAAATAAGTGGTGTTTTACTGTGACTTATCTGATAAGGAAAAAAGGGGTGTACATATTACAATAGTAACTGTGTTTAGAATATTTTACAACAAGAGTGCTGGAGTGTTTCAAACCCTGTGTTTTTAAATAAATAATTATATACTTTGATACCAAAGCTCTGGTCAGTGTTTGCTTGTATTGTTGTATCTGAGTGCCTATTGTGTATACTTTGCATACTGCCTAACTCTTCTTGAGGGAAGTCTGACTGCTCAGCCACAGCTACCAGGTAAATCTGGGTGGTGCAGACTGCTACCAAGCGGGTTTACTGCCAACACCTGTAGTCTTAAATCTTTTGCAGTGTTCCCTAAGGGAACTGCACAGGTTTCTGCCTAACACTATATCAGAGTGGTAGCAGTGGCAGAGCAGCCAGGCTTATATCAAGAGTACATGAGCAGTAGCAGAGATTACACAAAGGGACCACAATTACTGTGACTCAAGCAAACACTGACTCAAGGTTTCAGGTAAAAAATATAAGTACATTTATTTGTAAACCATTCGTTATAAACACAACACTTCTATTAAATGCAAATAAAAACCACACGTTAAATATACTACAACTAACCAATTTACTTTGTATAGTAAGTCTCAAGGTAAGTACCCTGTGTTGAATGAACCAGTGTTACGAACAAAACATGTTACCGTGAATACGATTGTGATCACTTTTTGACAGTTCGGTCTACTAAATAAACGCGTATCCGTGACATGAAATGCTACCGGGGCAATAACACACTTAGCACCTGAGATACCCAGAGGGAGTTGGAGGCAAAAATCACAGGCAATATTTTGGTTAGGCAGGCAGAATCAAGAAACACTCAGAGACAGGAGTTCAAAAGTCAAAGGGCCGGAGCCAGGGTCGAAAGACACCGGGGCCTGTTGCCGAAGATCACACAGTCAGACAGTTTACGATTCAACCTAGCCAAAAATATTTCGATATTGTCAATGTTCGGAAGCAAAAGTTATAAGAAGGAGGGAAGACAAGGGCAAGCTTTGGAAATGAAGAAAAGGGATTCACCCAGTTTCCTCAATTAGAACACAGTACCTTGTTCCAATGGTGCAGCTAGTGCCGTGGCAGTTGTTCCTGTTGGTTTCCCGCAGATTACGATTCCTGGAGCTTCGTTGTGAAGGAGGACGTCTGAAGGGGGTCTACACCACACAGGGATGAAGCCGGCAGCAGCGACAAGGAATAAAAGGTGCGCTCCTTAAAAACAGGAGAGGCTCTTCAGGTGGCTATCCAGACCACTACAGCAACATGCAGCGATTTCGACCAAGGAAGAGGATCCTCTGGCTGTGGAAGATGAGCTGGTTATCCCCACCAAGCTCAAGGGAAGAAGTCTCCGGACTGGATCTTCTCTGAGTTGTCGAAGGGAAGATAGCTCAGGACTGCAGCAGGGCTTCACCGGGACGGGGTAGTTGCAGCAGCCGTCGTTCTCTGACTTCTAGCCCAAGAGACCTGCCTTTTATGCGGAAAACCCCCATTCACACAGCCTGGCTGTCAATCACCCAGCAGGGGGGTTGTCCAGCCCGGACAACTACCCTGGCCAATCATGACAAAGTGCGACTTGGGTATCCTAGGATACCCTGTGCATGGGGTGACTACACCCCTCCCTCACATTCAGCCCACCTAGACACCCAGGTGCCTTGAGTAGGGCTTCTGAGCAGAAGCCCGCCAAAAGACAGTGAACAAAGAAGGCGAACCTAGTTTGCTGCACAAAGTAAAACACAAGAAGGACTTTAACAAAAAGAAATGGCGAATAAACCCAACCGGACCCAAAAGAAAGGCGATTTGGTCAAGCCGGTTTATGTTCGAGGCTAATATAATAGCCAAGAACAGTACCACGTTTATCTAATATAATCGCGGTAGAAAAGTTAGGATAGATACCACTGCCACCAGCCAAGTCTAAATGTTAAAAGAGCGAAACAATGCTCTAGGAGGTACAGATAAAAAGGGATACGAGTTAACCCTTTCCAGTACTCCATGGAAGATGGGGTGTACTGGATCTGTGGTAGATTGACTAAGTAAAGGTAATGGTAACTTTACCCTTTTCTGGGGGATGGTAGTCGCCTCAGAAATGGAGTCAAGGGAAGTCTCAAAGACAACCCTGTGTCACGGCACTGAAGGTGGTGTGTGACACACAAAAGAAGAGGGCTACTGAAGTGGTGTACTTCAGAGTCCACAATCACAAAAACAGGTGGCAACACATAGCAAAACACAGGTAAGAAGGGGGAAAAGCTCTCACTCTTACCAAGTGGAAAAAATAAACTCCAGAAGTCCAGCAAAGCTGCTGGGGGACTCACTAGGTGAGGGAAATTAGCCATAGATGAGAATTCTCCCTAACACAGACAAACTAGACATGCTTCCGAACTTCAGTGGCCAAGCAATGGTAGTTTTGAAATCCCTCGTATTGAATACTTAGAATCTATATTATTGAAGAAAAAGGCTAGACCTGCAGCATTTGACGTCTTACAGAATTGGAAGAAAGAAGCTTTGCAGCAGTTTAAGAGTAGAGAAAAGCATGCGCTTCGCCATATGACAAATGCCGAAAAAGCACTGTTATATGACGAAATTAAACAGTCTGAATCAGTAAGGAATATGGATAGGGCTTTCTCACTTGGTATCCAGAAAATCTATCCTTCTAAAGACTTTCATGTTTCCGATTAACTTTTCAATAAATTGTTAAATGAACGAAGGCCTGGTGCCACTGCGCCACCTCCGTATGTTCCTCTTTTTGCTGTTGTTCCTCCTCCTATAACTCCTCCTGCTCCTCCTATTGTTCCTCTTGTTGTTCCTCTTCCTCCGGCTGCTGTTCCTTCTCTTGTCATTGCTCCTCCACCTGCTCCTCCACCTTTGCCTGCTGTACCAGTAATAGCACCTCTGTTCCTTGATGTTCAAAACTTGCCTACTCTCCCTCTTCCAAGTGGTTCTACACCGCTTGTAGTAGATCGGGGAGCAGGATCGAGGGTTGTCACTCGTAACACTGTGTCTCCAGAGAAAAAATGTGAGTTAACAACGCGGGCCAAGCGTTGCATGGAGAAGGGTGATGTTTTTGCCACACTTTCCAATATAGACAATTTTCCTGAGAAAAACGTTTTTATTGAGGGATTAGGGATTCATTTATGTTTAATGTGGGACAGGTTAAATGATATAGATCTCGCACAAGGGTTGAGGGATCTGAATATTTTAGCGTTCTCTAGACATACTGCGGAGAAAGTGCAAGAGCATGCTGAGAGGGTTCTTGAGTATAGAAGGGAGTTGGAAAGGTTACGGAATGAAGATGAAGATGGTGATAGTTTAGATGTTATGTGCGTACAGAAGCGGTTCCTTCCTTGTCGTAAATCGACAAATGAGGAAACGAGAATTTGCACAAAAGATGCGATTAGATGGATCTCGGACACATCGATAACTCCCGTCTACTTTGTTTGTGGTAATGTAGCATTTCCATGGTTACCCAGGGATTGGCAGGGAACATGTTACTTAGGAATTCTGTTACCCGGGGTATTCATAGCCAGTACTGTAGAAATCTCAAAGGCTTGTCCACGGCGAGACGAGAATAGTAACAATTCAGCACAAGTTCTGGGTGATGTAGCAAAATCGTTTGTGCCATTTTAGGGCCATAAAATGAACTCTGAAGATATCAGGAGATTAGCGAGAGTACTTGGAGAGGACCATCAACCGGACCACTGACATACTCTATAATATGACTCTAGAACAGAAAGCAATAAGGTTAGTAGCACTTCAGAACCGGATGGCATTAGATGTCATCCTGGCTGAACGTGGAGGGGTATGCAAATTAGTGGGGTCCGCTTGCTGTGTTTCCGTGCCAGATTCCTCCCCAACTATCTTCAAGGCAATACAGAATCTACATGTCCTAAGTTCAGAAGTGCATGTTCTTAAGGGAAAATGGGATCTTAGCGCTTGGTTCTGGGAATTCTTGCGATCTTGGGGATGGAAACTACTTTTGGTCTTGCTGATTATCTTAGGTATTCTGTTGTTTCTTTGTTGTTGAAAACAATGTCTTCCTGGTATGTGTTCAATGTTAGGAGGATGTTGCGCACAGGTGATGGGTACATTAGGACGCAAGGTATACGCCCCAGAGAAGAACTCCAATGAATATGTGCTGAAAGAAATCTTAGTAACTGATCTTATGGCAATTGATATCTCCGATAGTGATTCAGGGTGTATGGACATTGAGACGTGGAGTTGCTCGTAAAGTGACTAGAAGTAGTTTAGCGCTTGGCTTAGGCCAAAAGGAGGGTTTGTTAGACGGGAAATCATATTGTGCCTTCTTTATTGTATATATTGGCCTAAGCCCAGTCGCTCTGTGAAGAAATCCGCGTTGCAAAGTTCTGTCCTTAGATTTAGCCGCCATTTTGGGTTCATCCACCATTTTGATAATCACTCCAAAGTCACCCTGTGTTCTAAAATGGTGGACAGTGTTCTTCTGTTTGTAACATGGCCGTCTTGACCCGTAAGTGTAAGTTAATGCCTGAACTGCCCGAGGCCAAATATTAGGGTCATGTAATGAGACCTTGTCCTTCATTGATCTGTAGATCAAGGATTACCTGTGTCAACGATACTTATCCGTGAACATATATCAAGCACAATACTGTTCAAATGCTGAATTTGTACACTTGTTTAACTATATTGTATAGAATATGTACGATGGCTTAATGTCGAATCCAAAGACACAATGTTGCTATTGTAACCTATTGGAGTATGTATTAAGAATAATCCATATGCCTATAGATAAATAAATTAGAGACAAACTTGGCATGAACCCCTAGCCCGAGAAATGGTTAACCTGCAAATGGGCTGGACATCATGTTAAGAATTGTATAAAAGCATGAACATTCTGACATACAGTCCCACTCACTACTCACACCGGACAGGGCTGGTATTCGCTGTGATGTACTGAGGGCCTGATAGCTATCTGATGCTTTGTTCTTTGAAAACTGTTCAGTTATAGAATAAAGATCTGTGTATCTTTGTAAACCTGCGTTTGGTGTATTTCCTTTTGGGGTACTCAGCCTCGATATTCTCTTTTTGCTTTTACACCCCTCCCTCGCACTTCCTGTTCTGCGCACTTGCACTACCTGAATGTACGAGCCTAACAAATCTGTCTGTCTGGTCCTCTTTCTGTCTCCCCTTCCTAGCTTGGTCGCGCTTGAAATACTCATCAATAGGTGCATTGTGATGACCAACCAAAAGCAATTTGTAGTATCGCCAGGCCAGTATTGTAGTTTATTGATCTGTATATTCATTTCCCCCTCCCACCTTCTCACCTCACCCTTCTGTCACACACTTCACTAGCAGATATGCCTCCGGCCTAGTATGCTAGCTATTGTTGTTAGATCATTTGGAATCTTCAAGGCCTAAAAATGACAACTGTATTCCCTTGTTCCCTTCATGCCTTGAAGAGCTTTGAAGCACCTCACTTGTGTATAAGCGCTTTACATATAAACAATTACAATTGTCCCAAGATGATCCTTATGAGACCAAATCCTAGCAATACCAACATTAGTACTGCTGCAAGAAATATGAAGTCATTTGCCAACCAATTTGGAATCCATGAAAACAGAGACAAAACCAGCCGTCCTCCTCGGTCTTGGCCACTTCAGCCTCCATTTCTGTGTGCAAGGTTGACAATATCGTTATTGCTTCTGGGCAGGTTTAAATTTACAGCAAGAAAGCTCGATTTCGGGACACACGCCTGGTTCCATTGCTGTAATTAAGTCCAGAACATGCGTGTTCTGGAGGGCATGAGCCTGATTGCCCTCAACTCTTCTCTGATCACACTAAATACGTTTATTGTTGTATTGATCGTTTGCAGCAGCGCCCATCTGGTTTTCTGTAACCACTTAGAGTTTACTGCAGCCTGCATTCCTGGCAGGAATATACCTGTGAATATCACTGGTGTTCTGCTGAACAACGTATGCTCATCTGGAATGTCACAATAGGCTTCTATTGATTTAGCTGCGAAGTAATTATCTCTCCTCTGTCTGCTTTGATGAAACAATATTTTCCTCCTCAGGTGTGTGTCCATTTTTGGGAAGTCTGTTATCTGCAGTTAACTTTCTGGTATCACTAAGGCTGGTGTACTTATCAGTACCAATGAACAAACTCCTCCCCATTGTGGTGGCAACTTTGTATATGCTCTTAATCCACAGGTCCAGTAACAGTCCTTCAGGACTGCTGTTCCTTCCTTCATGCCTGGAACATCAAAAACTCGGCCACACTTGCGGTTTTCTCCAACTTAATATAGCAAGCTTCTATATGTCTTTTTTTACCTTGCGTTGCTGCGTATTTACACTTATTGGTCAGCAAGTTACTTTATCTTCTTTTGCGTTCATGATTACTTTAGCATTTCATACATGTGTCTCTTGTCTTTTCATGCTACATCGTCTCTGTTAAGTATTTTCATAGTGTTCAGTATGGCTCTGTATATTTGCTCAATGACATCACTCTTCCCTCATCAGGTTTCACTCAACGCTCTATGATGTCCAATGGCGCATGCTGACATCCTTTTATGCGGCATCCTTCCACACTTTCAGTGCAAGAGTACATCCGCTACAACTGTCTGAGTGCATATCGTCTCTCATACACTCGATGCAGTATAGGAACAACACATGGGGTCCCATATAGGGCCCTTCTACTGTTCCAATGTGACGGTGGTGAGGGAGTGAGAGTTTGAGATAATGCATCCAACTGTGCCTCTACACCTTCATGGTATGAATTGAAGTCCTCTGGAAGATTGTCCTCCGAACTGGTGTATATGCAGCGATTTCCTTGGGTATTGCACCAAAACTCTAGGAGACCCCTTGGTGGGTCTGGGAAGGAAATCCGTAGGTGGATGCAGGTCCTCCAACCTGCCCGAATCCTGCGGGAAAGAGGCTATGATGAGGATCTGCAGAATAGGTGCTGCTGAAGACGAGCTTGTGATCAGGACTTCTGATAGAGGCCTTAGAGGCAAAGAGACTCTTGGAGTGGTTGTGGTCATGAATGGAGGATTCGTACGATCTTTATGATTCTTTGGTTAACCGTACAATACGGGAGTAATAGGGAAACAATTGATCAAACATTGTTTAGTTTTACTGCTAATCCAATCATTATCGAAGGTTTTTTCAACAGTTTTTTTAATGAGGTTCTTGATCTCATTTGTGGGGTCATTTTCAAGCCTTATGTAGGTTGTATCATCATGTAATAATTCCAAGCACCTACTTGTGTAGTGTGTTGTATCAATCACAATGATGGCTCCCCCTTTGTCCACTGGTTGAATGTTAGTTCTTCATCCCGTGCCAATGTCTCCACATGATCCAGTTGGCAGTTTTTCATATTGACGGGAGCAGTTTTCTGGCAATTGATTTTCCTCATGTCCGCCAGGACACTTTTCTCAAACAGGTTAAGTATTGAATTTTGCACACGTGGATCAAAATCGCTTTTACGGTGCATTTCTAGCCTATCATCAGTTGGTGAATGCAAATCTGTGGGAGGCTGATTTTCGAAAAAGATTTTCAGTCTAATCTTCCGTAAGCATCTAAGGAGGCACATTTTTTTTCTTCAAATAAGGAGGTATTGCATGTAGGTACAAAAGATAATCCTTGGTTTAAGATATCCAATTGCCCACTTGTCATTACCTTACTAGAAATGTTAATCACTAAATTTTCACAAATTACTTGTTCTTTCTTTTTGGTGGTTTTTTGCCCCTCCTTGTTTTTCTCTTAGGCCTAAAAAAGCCCCTGCCTCTGGTGTGGTAGTTGTCTCCGCCCCTGTTGTTCCCCCTGTCCCACTACCTAAAGTGCCAGCAGGGATATTATTACTGTCACTAGTGTGGGAAATATTATCAGGTTGAATGGGTTCTCCTATACTGCTGTTACTACTGCTCTCTGACCTCGGTAAACCTGGTTTATTTATTTATTTAAATGTATATAGCGCGCAAGCAGCCCAGGGGCATTGAGGCGCTGTTACTTGCAATAACTTAGTTACATGGTACATATGATAGCGATTGTTGACACATTATGAGTAGTACAGGAAATCATACTGTTGCTACAAATATTGCATTTGGGCGTAAATTACAAACCTAAATGATAAGTATTTGTGCTGATGTGTCGGTCCTTATGTGAAGAGGGTAGTTTTCAGTGTTTTGCGGAAGGTGGTGAGGGAGTCCTGGCCACGGATGGTGGGTGGTAGGGCATTCCAGAGGGTGGGCGCGAGGTAGGAGAAGCTGGATCCACCCGCTTTTACTCTTTTTACTAGTGGCACAGAGAGCATGTTGGTGTACGGGGATCTGGTTGGCCTGGTGGTGGAGACAGGGTGGATCGTTTGAGAAAGGTAAGCAGGAGCAGTGAAGTGAATGCACTTGTGGGTCAGTGTCAGGGCTTTGAATACAATCCTTTCCTTTATTGGGAGCCAGTGGGCTAGTTTCCTGGCTTCAGAGATGTGTTGTTGTGGTCTTCTCTTGACAGATTTTTATGGTGGTAAAATTCCTGCCATGTATATACTATTTCATTCAGGTAATCGAAGCTATCACGTTTGAACTTTCTCAGCTTTCTCTGTTCAATATCTGATTTGTAAGAGGCTAATTTAGAGTTGACCTCTTCTAGCAGTACTGTCAGTTCTTGTTCAGATTTAAACTCCAATAATTGGGTTTTTACGGCAGTAATGTCGGTATCAATGTTGATAAGAGACTTGGATAGTTCTTCTATTGTTAGTAGGGGAGGGTCCTAACATTGGATCTTCTTCATTCTTGCATTTTGTGGTGACTCTGTGTCAGGATCACAGTTCCTCCCCCGCCCCTAAAAAATCCATTAAAAACACATGTCTGTGTATTTTTCAAACGCTTAAAACCTGTATTTCTACCAATAGGTGTGCACTGACAGTAACTGGTTTTGTATCGAGGTATGGTGAGTGCCCAATCCTGGGCCTGCTAGAATCACACAGAGAAGATCCAATGATGAAAAAATTATCTTCGATGACGAGTCCCCGCGTAATGGTTGATGAAGAAAATATTTATTCAAAAACTCAAAAGCAGTCAAAAAACAGCAAAAAATCCACATATTTTGAGGAGCGAAGCACGAGGACTCTCAACACTAGAAACGTGCAGTACATTCTGAAGATGACCACCAGGGGTGGAGCTTAGGAGGACCAGTGGCATTGGCTGGGAGCAGTATGACTCAAAGGACTATGATTGGCTATAGAGGAGACAGGCAGTTTTCAGTGTCATGTAAAACTGCTTTCTTTTTACCGAGGATTCCCAGCCTGACAACAGGGAATATTCAGGAGCATGTGACCCCATGTTGGAGAACATAGGGCCTCATTCCGAGTATGGCGTTAAGGGATAGCGGCCACCGGTAACGAGACCGGTGGCGTTGATCCCTTACCGCCATACTCCGAGTTCCCTTTGCGCCCTCGCCCTTAACGCCTGCTTTGAGCAGGTGTTAAAGTCGAGGGCGCAAAGGGGCCTCCAAGCCAATAACGGTGACCGTAATGAACGGTCACCGTTATTTGCATCTTCCCCATTCCCATTGAGCCCTATGGGGGCTCATTTGGGAATGGGGAAGAGCCTTGGTGAATGGGGAATTACCGCCCCGCCAACCTTGGAATGGGGCGGTAATTCCGCCATCCACCAAGGTGCTGCCGGTCCGGGTACGGCATCAACCAAGGCGTTAATAGCGCCATTGGTTAGCGCCGTACTGGGAATGAGGCCCATAGTCTTTCTCCTTCATCATAGTCCTTCTATCAGAGTCCTTAGTGATAGGCCTTCTCCTTCGTATCGAATAGGCTACAACAATCCAAGCATCCCTTTCTCAAGGGTGTAATGAGTGTGATATGAGCCATACGCTGATGCAGGACTGAGTGTTCCCACAATATAGAAAGCTTTTTATTACTTGACTGGCATTAGTAGTGGCACACCATACCAGGCAATATTTCAGTGATGTGACACAGTTATGCAACCATCGATTGGAGAGCAGTGCCCAGATGGGCATTGAGATTATTTGTGCAATTAAGAGAAAGTGACACCTGTGCCGGCTCTATGGACATGTGCAGAACAGGTGCAGCTCAATAGGAAAGGAATGATCTGAGATTCCTGAGGGGTACAGAATACGGGGAATCATGGTTACCTTGGATACCTTGTGCAGCACCAGGGCCAGGCCAGTACCTGGCTCACAGATGCAGTATTTTACTTGCATGCTAGGGCCAGGCCAGTACCTGGCTCACAGATACCGTATTTTACTTGCATGCTAGTTAACTGTAGCATCAGCACACTTCTATGAGACCTTTCTTTCCATGTCAGGAGGATGTTTATGTATCTGACGACACTTCTTCAAACAACTATTGATAAGAGAGTGTGCATCTTAATTGAATATTAAAGGCACATCTTCACTGTAATCTCTTGAAGAAGGCAGGAGGGACCTTGGTAAACTAAGGCTTGCCTGTCTCCTCTTAGAGGTCCATTGTACTAATTGGAAGGAGTAAAATCCTTCCTTATTAATTCACAAACTCTTCTGATGCTTGCATTAAAACAATGTCTTAGATAACCTATATAAGTTGTTGTTTAAGGTGCCTTTATAATTGTTTATGGTGCTTGCAGTCTATGTGAGATGAAATATGGGGGACACGGAATGGATCAGCAAGTCTTTTCAAAGGAATCTCTACTCTTGGGGGCTGCAGGAGTTCTACCCCTGGGATTAATTATCTGCACAAGAATTCATAACAGCATTTTATGGTCAGCACAGAGGGGGTGCCACTGAAGCTGGAAGTATTCGTTTATGGATACACATATTGCTAGTATGGCTTCCAAGAATAAAGGACAAAATATAGAAGTTACCAGCAGAGTTTTGATTTCGTCCAGAAGTACTCACAGACGTGGAGGAAGGGCAGATAATTGCAATTGAGCTACAAGCAGCAATAGTAAGGGAAGACAGAGTAATGTTATGTAGAATAGACGAAGATGGGGTAAATTGGCGCACAGTAATAGCACTTGACGAGGTGCTTAGACCGAGTGATTTGACAGATGAAAACTTATTTACAGACAAGGACTCAAATGACGAAGTGATGTTTAGCATGTGTCTCACATACCAACTACAAAATGAGAACAGGGAAATTCCCCAGAGAATGTCATTGGTAAAGAAGGTACCACCCTTTATGCAAAGAGATTTGGTGTATGTACTGAACTCACTCTGGACAAGTAATCCATATGATGTTGGGGTATTAAAAGGAGTAGGGGCAGTACAAATTAAACTAAAGAAAGGGGCTATTTTACCACAAGTAAGACAGTATCCCATGTCAAATAAAGCTGACAAGAGTATCTATGAAACCATTGCCACCTTAATGTAGGGTAACCAGATAAAAAAAAAGAAAAATGGGACATGCCATATACATAGAAGTAGGACTAAGGTAAATACAAATACAACTGTAGCCCTACTTCTATGTTGCTGGCCTTTTGCGGGGCAGGGTGGGGGTGTGCTCACAGGCACAGTCCTCTGATTAGAGGAGAGCAGCCAGGGAGGGGAAACGGGAGGCAATGGGGACGTGAAAAGCATTAGCGCAGGAAATTCACGCATTCAAAAAGCAATTCACGCAGGAAGTGTCGTGCCGGGTCCCAATGTCGGAATTCAAAATCAGGTCAGTGCAAAAACCGGGACCATAGCCACCCACCCTTGAAAACCCGGGATGGGGATTATAAAATTTAAAAACTCCCGGGACCCCGAGATGGAGGGCGATTTCCCGGGACTGTCCCGGGAAAACCTGGATGTCTGGTCACCCTACCTTAATCCAACAGGAAATATTAATGCCTTCAGAATCAAATTGTAGCACAGATGTGTACCCTATTGTAGAGGAGGTCCCAAATAAAACCTGCACTCCAGTCGCCCATTTTGAAGTACTAGGAACGTTCACACCAAAATATGTGACGTATGATGAGCAAGTAAACCAGCAGAGAGCCGCAGTAGGGCTCTGCCCAGTCCCTATCAAAAGAACAGCACCTATTGCATTACCAATACCAAGAAAACCATGGACAATAAGGTATCCATTAAGAAAACCCTACCAACAAATGAAACGAAATGAAGATTGCCTAAGTACAGTCCCGGAAGAAACCAAAAAGGTCTTAATGGAAGACGAATGGTGATGTCACAAGGACCCGGACTGACTTGCAGAGAGAAAAAATGACAACCAGAGAATGATGCAAAGAGACGAAACATCATTAATAAGGATATTGTGAACCTAAAGTAAAAGGACAATGTCGAAATGCAAAGAAGTTTAAAGCTGTAAGCAAGATGAAGACATCCGACCAGTTTACACCTGTAAATATGCTTGGAACCGCAAGAAAGCTAAGAAAACAGTGAGGCTTGCTATGCTTAGTAGAAGAATAGTGCAACAAGCGCCATTATACATAATCTACCTCAAAACAAAGCACAGTATTATAAGTGTATTTCTGCTTTGCACAAGAAGCAGAATCAACCCAGGTTACAAAAGGCCCAACAAGAAAAGTTTCATATTTAGCAAAACGAGAAGAGACAGCTGAAACGAAACTCGGCAGAGGCAACTCGTGCCAGGAAAGCCAAGGTCATACCAATAGAAGAAGTGAACAGTAGCTACATTTAATTGAAACTAAGAACAGAATATCCTGCCTCTGAAAGGTCGAGATAAGAAGACGTAGGCAGGTGGTGGGCTAAATGAGAATCAAATACACAAATTGAGAGAAAAGAGACAAATTCACGGTGTAGGAATCACGTGACCAGCCGAGCAAGAAGAAGCAAGGGCTCACACCTACGCTTGCCACCTGACCAGGCAGAGATATCAGAACTTTTCCAGACAGAAGATGCAGTCGCAGTGAACTAATTGACACATGCCTACTAAAGTAATGATTGATTGTAACCATAATCAGAGGAAGGCCGGGTAACTAAGGGGCACCCCGCACCCGGCCGACCATTCTGCCTGCTACTAAGCGAAGTGGAAAAGTAAGCATGGGGTTGGTGCCAACCCAATCACAATTGACCAAATAATCTAGGGTCCTATAGTTAGTAGAACCAATGGGACGTCGTACTTTTAGTGACGTCTACAGTAGTAATTTTTGAAGAAAGGGCTTAGACGCCCACCTGACAGTGTTTATCCAATTCCCCCACTCTGTTACCATATACAGATATAGTACATATAGTTTCCTAACCAATAGAATTGCATGTTAACTTTTTAGTGTTACACGTCAATGATGATGATTTTTTAGTATAAATGTTACAACCTGTATGAAGTTCGTTGGAGTTGAAGCGAGAAGGACGATCGCATCACTGCTGATATCCATAACTCCCTGTTTTCTGTACTTGTCATTAAACAGAGTCCCTTTGCCAAACCATTGAGTTGTCCTTATTGATTGGTGTTGGAGTAATGAATCTGCACCCCCATCCACCTCAAGGGTGCAGCTATCTCGTCTTAAAGTATTTCTGAGTAAACCTTGACTCTATGGGCCGGCCAGGGGTCTCAGAGTATACTATTAAGAAAGCGACAGGAGGGTTGTGGAGATTTGTGCAAGATCTCCACCCGCTGAACTACATTGTTGAGGCTGAATTCCCATTAGTGCCAAATCCAGCCACAATATTATGTAACATCCCGTGCAAAGTGAGATATTTTACAGTGAGAGAATTAAAGAATGCATTTTTTCGATTCCCTCCCATCCTGATTCACAATATTTGACCACGTTTACTTACTGCTGGGTTCACCTTCAACACAACTGTGTGCCCCAGGGGTACTGTGAATCACCCTCAGTCTTCAACCGAGTGTTACAGATGGATTTAGTAAATGTACAACTTGACAGTGCGGTCATCCATTATGTGGATGCCTTATTGGTGTGCAGTACCAAGGAAGAGTGCAGGAGAGACTCTGTGAAACTGTTGACAGTATTGGCAGAGAAAGGGCACAAAGTAGACAAAGAGACAATGAAACATTGCCAAGAAGAGGTTATATACATAGGTCAGCTGATGTCAAAAGAAGGAAGAAATGTGGCACCTGAAAGAGCAGAAGCAATAATGAAAACATTCAGGACAGAGACAGTGAACGAATTAGAGCTATTTCTAGGCCTTTGCAATTACTGTAAGGCATAGGCCTTTCACTTTAACACACATGTCGGGCCACTTTTAAAAGGACTGAAAGAAGCGCATAAAGATAAAAGTGGCCTAGCCTGCACAGGTGAAATGATAGTTGCCTTTGATGAGTTGAAGCCAGCAATTAGGACAGCTAAAGTGTTAGGGATCCCTGATTACAATGAAGGCTTTTTTCTATTTCCCATTCAAATGGAGTAGTGTTGAGGGCTGTCCGTGCACAGAAAATTACCACATGACACAAACCATTTGCATTTATAGTAGAATCCTAGATCCAGTAATGAGAGGCAATTACCCATGTAAGCAAGCTTTGGATGCAGTAGCTTTTGCAATTGAGAAGTCAGCAAGTATAACTCTGGATCGTTCAGAAACATTAAATGCCGAGCATACGCTTTTCGCTATCCTTCAAAACCCCAAAAGCACAATGCCCACACAGAGAGCATCCAGTTATGAGGTGATTATATCAAATCCATTGATAACAATTGTCAGGTGCTGAGTGTGCAAACCAAGCCAGATTCATAGCAGAACCAGAAGAAAAGGGAGATTATGGGCCTCATTACGAGATGCCCGCTAAAAACTGAGTCATTACCGGCATGGAGGTAATAGCGCGTCCATGCACCCTTGACGCCGCTAATAGCGGCTGATTACGAGTGCGCGAGCATGCGCGAATCCCCATGCCGGTAATGGCTGCACCGCCATGCCGCTAAAGGCCCTCCAACCCCCCGATAGCGCCATCACAGGACCCGCCGATACTGCCTCCGCCAAGGAGCAACCCCTTAATAATGACCAGGTTATAACAACATGCTAATACCGGGCTCGTAATACCGGACCCAGAAGTAACGTCATCGCGTCGGAACGGGAAATGGGCCGGCGGCTATCTTTAAAAACACAATCCATTGCAATCCTCTCAATGCAGCTGTGCTACAGAGGAGAGAGCAGGGCCATCGCATCCATTATCTCGAAGGCTACCCGCAAAAATACTCCCCCCGCCTGCGCTCGAAGCGCTTCTCCGATGAGGAGCTAAACATGCTGGCTGATACCCTTGCAGCCCATGCAGATGAGGTTTTTGTAATAACCTCAAAAGGGAACTTCAGCTGAGAAAGAAGGAAATCTGGGAGGAGGTTGCGCGCAAGGTGTCAGCGGTTGGCACCACCCCCCCGCACAGTCAAAGACAGTAAAAAAAGATGGGACGACCTCCGTCTCAGGGTCCCTAACATCCTGTCCAGCAATCGCAGGGAGGCCATGGCCACAGGCGGGGGTGCCCACTCACCAGTGAAACTGATGCGCTTGGAAGAGACCTGCAGCACGACCATCCAAATGGAGTCCATAGAGGGCTTTGGGGAAATGGAGACGGGTGCTGCGACATCGGGAGATGGAGGTGAGTGACCCTGCAAACCCCAGTAGGCCAAACCATGACGTAGTACAACTGATGTGAAAGTGAGCCAAGCCAATGCATGGCCCATCCTACACACATATACAGATCCATGTCCAGATGGAGGCCCAAACCCTGGCACAATGAAATGCATGCTGCGTGCCAATCTCATTACCAACAGACACCCAACACACAGGGACCATTTGCATGTCATACATCACACAAACCTCATACAATACAATGGCATGCCACCTGGTACGCATCAGTGCCGAATGGAGATGCCACAGTTTATGCCAATATGCCCCCCTTGAAAGTACCCTGTGTGACACACCTATAAGATTGCAATGCATGAGAAATGAAATACTGTACAGCAACAACTCATGCATCTTGCATGTAACACCATCACCGATGCCCTGCTTCTCTTGTTCCCCCACAGGCACTGATGCAAAAGGTGAAAGTCAGGACCCGGCCCCAAGGGCATCTACATCCAGGGCAAGACCACATGGCACTGGGCATTCCACCTCCGGGGCAGCACCGCAGCCCAGATTGCTACCCAGGGCACCTGTGCAGGGCAGGCAGGATGATGAGGAGACAACAGCAGCGGACGGAAGTGCGACTACAGAGCTGGCAACAACAGCTGAAGGGGAGGCTGATGGCACAAAGTCTGCTGCCACCAGTCCAGTGAGTGAGGCAGCAGCCACAGCCCCACTCAGCGATGTGGATGTGAAAGTGGAGGAGTAGGAGGACATTGATGGCACAATCCATGTGGAATGTCCCCACACCCCAAGCCCCCCCGTCAGCCCCCCAACACACCACTCAGGGCACACTGTCCAGCCCCATGCACGATTCTGCAGTTCAACTGCACAGTCCCCATCTCACCAGCACCCCAGAGGCCATCCCTGCAATGGCCCACCCAGCCGCAGCACCCTCTACCTCCACAGCCCCCACTGACATGGAGGCATGCCTGTCAAAGGTAGAGGCCCGGCAGGACTTGATGATCGAGCTGGTGCACCAATATGTGGCCGAAGGCAAGGAAACACTCCGAGAGATCCGGGAGGCCAATTCTGGGACCATTGCGGCCATCAATTCTAGTGCCATTATGATCCGTGACAGTTTGGGGGCCGTCACACAGGTCCTAAACAGCATTCTCCAACACATCCAGCGCCAAAAACCTGCACCAGTGGTGCAAATCCCATCCACCCCATCATCCACACCTGCAAGCACCGCTCCCACAAGCCCTGTGCGGATGACGAGGCGCAGTGCAAGGCAGACAGAAATCCTGCCCCCGGACACAGAAAAAGTCTGGAAATAGTGTGGGATGACAATGGGTGAGGGGGGAGGTGGTGTTGGTGGTGTTGAGGGGACTAAGGGGGTGTTAATTGGGGGTATGGGGTGTTTATTGGAGGGTTTGGGGTGTTTATTGGAGGGTATGGGGTGTTTATTGGAGAGTATGGGGTGTTTTGGGGGAGGGGGAAGGGCGTGTGAGTGGTGGAGGGAGAAAGCACTAATTTGTGATATTTTCTTAATACACCCATTGTGTTCAAAATCATTTAATGCCTGGACATTGTTCATTTCGTGTGTGTCCATTCAATTCATGACAGCGCACAGTGCCCAACTCCCCACACACCCTGTGTCCATGTCCACACGACCCCAGTGCTCAGTGTAGCATTGACACATAACCATCAACGTCCCTGTGGTTCAGAAGTAATTGTCAATCAGTGATTGGCGTACAGCACGGCCATCTTGTGCATCACGTACTGACAGGGGTGCTGCTTCTCCTCCATCAACATCCTCACCATCCTCACCCGGTGCATGCATGTCAATGTCAGGTGGCAGTGGTACAATTCTCTGGATGCACATGTTGTGCAGCATGACACAGACCATGAAGATCTTTGCCACCTTCTCAGGGCCATAAAGGAGTGCTCCACCAGACCTGCTTAGGCAGCAGAACCGTGCCTTCAACAGGCCAAAGGTCTGCTCAATCACAACACGGGTACGGTTTTGAACCCGATTGTACTCCTCTTCGTGCCTGTTCCGCGGGTTCCGCACAGGGGTAAGTAGCCACGGCTTCAAGGGATAGCCTCCATCACCTGCATGGGAGCACAAAGAGGTATGTGTGAGTCAATCTGAGCTGACACATTTAGGATTCACAGCCATGGCCACAGCTATTTGGTGTTGACATGCACATGTCCCTGTACGTATGCACACAGATTAATTGGATGCATTGTGTACTGCAATATGGTCTGCTAGTGTGGATTGCATTGTACAGATGATGCAGGGTGTTCACTTGCATGCTGATGCTGAAGTACTGTGGATGCGGAACAATGTTTTGCCACCCATAATCGCAGTGTATGCTACTCTGTACCTAACCACACTAGCGACAATGGCACAATTGTGATCATGTTTAGTCATGCATCGCTTGACATACCCATGGCTGCCTGCTTGTGCGTCTTGCATGTTGTCATTGATGTATGCCATTGCTCTTATGTATGGCATTGATGTGTCATGGTCAGGTTGGGATGTTCAGGACAAGTGTTTAGCTCTGGGTGCATTGTCCAATCACTGCCCAATCCCACCCAGGTGGAGTATGCATCCCCCCCAAACCCACCCAGGTGGCGTATGCATCCCCCCAATCCCACTGAGGTGAAGTATGCATCCCCCCAATCCCACCCAGGTGGAGTATGCATCCCCCCCACTTCACAATCCCGATGCACGGCCATGGCCCAGTCAGGCAACTTAGGGAGCAACCAGCACGTCGTCCAGCATGTCGCTCCATGTAACGAGGTAGCGTGGAGTTACGCAGCACCATGGCATCATGTGTAGATCCGGGATATCAGGCGCAACAATGTGTGATGATCTTGCTGGAGTCACATACCATCTGCAAATTGATGGAGTGGTATTGCTTGCGATTGCAGTACACCACCTCATTGGCATGAGGGCCACCAATTCTACATGGCTGCAGTCGAGCGCACTGACGCAATTGGGCATGCCTGCCAGTGCATGGAAGCCTACTTTGGTGTCAGCGAGCTCCTGGCCAGTCCGTGGTAGGGAAATGTGGATGCTTGCATGCTTCAGGAGGGCATCAAGCACTTGGGTCAGCATGCGGGACAAGAGTGGTTGTGATATGCCATGCAGCTGCCCCACTGTGTGCTGGCAGGTGCCTGTGGCCAGGAAGTGGAGCACAGACACCACCTTTAGTAGAGGGGGAAGGCAGTGCACATTTCTATCAGGCTGACGATGTCATCGTGTATCATGTCCACTATGGTGGTGATGGTGTCCCGGTCCAACCGGTACAGAGTGTGGATCTGCTCAGGGGTTAGATTGAATGGACTGGGTCTGATGCGAGGGATTGGTGGCTGCCTACGTGGTACCACTGGCTGCACTGCTGGAACTTGCTGGGCCTGTCTCACCCTCCTTCTCCTCCTGCATCTCCTCTGTGCTGCCTGTTGTTGTAGCGTTGTTTAAGCTGTAGCTGTTGTTGTTGTTGTTGCTGTTGTTGTAGCAGTACAGGCATATCTGCCAGCCCCATGATTGCAACAGCTAGTGGGATCATTTTGGTGTAGGAAGGGGTGTGGTGTGGGTGTACTCCTTTTGTACTGGGAAAGGCTCCATTGACTCCACTTGTGGTGATTGTGTGCACCTGTGGCAGTTGCCTGCACTGCAGGTTGCTATTTGCGGGTGGTCCGCGATACCTGTATTGCCACCATCATGCAGGCCCTAATTACCGCCTTCGGAATGCCGGTAAGTGCATGCCCGCGTAACTTGTGATGTCCTCCTGTTAGCAGCATCCCGGAATTGGCGCTGTGAAGGGGCACGTGTACGCGCACATGCCAGTAAGAAGGTGCACGGTATGGGCGGTATTGGCGGGTTGTCGGATCATAATGGCCCGGACCCGTTAACGATGCCGGTAATTCCATTCCGCCTTCCTTTTTTCATTACCTCCATACTCGTAATGAGGTCCTATGTGTATGACTACACCACAACTCTGAATATCATGATGAAGTGTCCCATGTTAAGGAAAATGCACCAGGAGTGGGGATAATTCTCTTCATTGGCAGCCGGTTGTCAATAGACCTGAACACTGGTGAGAGGTATAGTGGAACAACAGTGGTAAAAGCAAGGGAGAATGACATCTTTGAGGTAGTGGCAAGCACAAGATTGCCAGCACATTTCTCAGCACAAGCAGCAGAGTTGGTGGCAGTCATTTTAGCACTTGAAGCATACGGAGATGAGGAAGTAAGAGTGTACACTGACACCGCTTACGTGACATCAACAGTACACACAGGACTGTCATGTTGGAAAAGGAGGGGCTTCCTGCATGCAGACAGCACGCCAGTACATCATGCACCATTATTAGACAGACTCCTAGACGAACTCAAACTCCCATGGCCTGTTGCCGTGGTGAAGTGTGCAGTACACACCAGAGGTGCAGATTTGATTTCTCATGGCAACGAGGCTGCTGATTTAAAAGCAAAAAGGGCAGAATATTTCTCAGAAGTAACTGACATTGCAACTGCATTGTACAAAAACATGCATTTGTTTTTTTTTAAATAATTTCTCCCACGCTCCAGGTACCCAGAGGCTTAAGGGTGCAAAACATAGAACAGAACAAGACAAGACACATAGAAGAGGGGAGTCAGAGGTCATGCTGCAGGGTGATGAGGCTTTCAGCGGACTAGCAGAATAGAAGTGTCTTCAGTTTCTTCTTAAACATGTCTGTGGACTCAATAAACCAGAGATCGGGGGGGAGGGGATTCCAAGCTAATGGAGCTGCTATGTTAAAAGTTCCATTGCAGACTTTATTCGTTTTGCAGCGGGTGGTTTTTAAAAGGTTGGTATTATGGGATCTTAAAGATATGGTGTCATGGTCATGAAGTCAGGGGCACAGGCATGCAGGGGTTGCATGCACAGGAGACCTGAGTGGACACTGTCCTGGCACCTTTGGCACCCGGCTTATGAACAAAAGTAAACAAGAACGTCCATTTAACACCAAAAAGCTTTTATTAAGGACATAGCACTTCAGATGCATTAACCTTGAACATTCCATCCATTAAGCAGGATGCATTAACCTTGAACTTTCCATCCATTAAGCAGCCCCAAGTGTATTCTTGGGTGTGACTGCTAATGGATTGCCTTCACACGTGCTCACTCTCTAGGGGTGCATGGCTGGTAAACTGGCCCTAATGGGCGTGCCCACGATCTCAGCTATATAAACTGCCCCGATTCTCAAGACAGACACTTCACGTTATTCTGCACTTGCAAGCAGCGTAACGCTCACCGTCGCCTGAGGTCAGACTTACCTTTGAAGATCCTGCTTCCTGGACATCCTGCTTCCTGCCAGCATACATACCAACTGGGGGAAGCTGTTCTTACCTGTACATCTATTCGGCGAACCAAGTATTCATCTTTAAACTTTCCGGAACTCCGAAATCTTCATCTTGGCACTGCAGCACGACATGCTCCATCGTCGACAGCAGCGCCTGCAAGGATAAACAGAAGTCAAGGATAGACATCGAAAAAAACAGTCAGTTTAAGGTTGCGCTTTGCCATACTTCGCTCTTTTCCTTAAACCATCACTTACTGTTACACCTCGCCCTCAGCCGCACCACGTTCCCCGGGTTCTGTCTCGTTGCTCCCGTGTACACAAGGACAATTGGGGAGTTCCAGGTAACGCCAGAATAAGGGACAGGAAAGTGATCGCCCTTCATAAAGGGTTGCGGCGCCGGCATGCGCCCTTCTTATCGCTCTGGCAGCTGCCGTGGAAAATTGCTGCACGAACTACATTACCCAGAAGACCTGTCAAGGGTTGTAGTTCCCGGCGTTGATATGGGAGCCTCGTTTTCAAACGGTACGCCTCCTTGTTGTTACTTATTCCACAGCGGCGTACAGAACGCTGCTTCTGTTTAAAGTGCAAACCGGCATACTTTCCGAAGTGCTCTCCTTATCTTGATTTTGGAAGTTCCTGTTTTCCCGTGTACCTGCACACTGTTATGAATTTAAACAAAACTTCACTGTATCTCATTCAGAGCGACCCCGTGTGAGGATTACATAGAAACAAAAAGGTCTCTCACCTGGGAAATGGAACAAGGATTGATGAGGATTAGAAGACAACGAATATCCAGGTGGAGATTGATGTCTATTTCGATCTTCCGATGACAATTAGAATTCCCCCCGAGAAACTCCCAGTGAACCGGCACAAAGGCCAGGGCAGAGGAAGGTTCCCAGGGAAACCCTCTTGGGGAATAAAACCCTGTGGAGCTGCTAGGGAACGTAGACTCCTTGAGAAGTCCCGTGGATGTAGGTTACGCTATCCCGGGAGTTTTGGAGATGACTGGTCGTGCCTTTAGAAGATCGGGGCCAGAGCAGTAATGCCAGGCCGGCTGATGAAAGATAGAGAGAGAGAGTGATTAGTCTTAAAGCTGCCTAGAATTCAGATAGATAACCCCTGAAGCAGGAATCTTACCAAAGGATCAGTTGGTAACACGGCCTTGCAACGAGAATAGTAGAAGACCAGGGATGGACTAAGAGACTGGGCACGCTAGACAAAGCAGAGCAAGGCACAAGAATGGTAAACAAACAAATGAAATGAAAACTAGGAGCCACCTAATAATCAAAGAGAAGACCTGAAGGCAATCTTACCGAGAATGACCAGAAACCCTCTCAATATTTTGGGGTAACAGATGTCCAGAAGGAATGAAGTCAAAGGGTGGTGGATCTGTGTTATAAATAAAAGCTAAACTAAGAATCCACAGGTAATGAGACCAAAACCCCTCTCAATGCTCCAAACTAAACAAGTGCCTACCACAAGGGTACCAAGCCGGTAGGATACGGTGGCAGGAAACACATTCTTCAAAGGCGAGTAGCTTAGAAAAGCTCAGAGAACCCACGAGACTGAAAGGCACAGAGGCGTCCTAAACAATAAACACACATCAACAACAAGGTTCTGTAAGGATCAAAGGAGCACAGTCATAATTATTAGAAATTAACAAAGGCAAGTCTGAAGAGAGGGAGTAAGAGATTCCCTAACACGAACTCACGCAGCGTTCGCCAGCTCCTTGGAGAGTAGCAACGCGTCCTTGTCCGGGATGTGCAGGTTGATAAGCCGTCGGCGTTCCATCCCGGAAACATCGCAAAGCATGATGGGGCGCAACGACTAAACTGCTACACACATTGTAGCGGTCCGCGAGGCCCGCCATGTTGGAATCAGGCATGTCAGTGCAACCCGCCATGTTGGAGTCAGGCATCGCACTGTGGGTAAAGCGAATAGCCGTGACAGTATGCCCCCCCTTAGGGTTGGCACCTCCCGGCTTGCCTGGATGTCTCGTATGAAATCTTTTAATCAGCCGAGGAGCGTGGATGGCAGATACTGGTTCCCAGGTACGATCAGCAGGCGAGTACCCCTTCCAATCTATTAAGTACTGAAGACGACCCCGGTGATATCGGGAGTCGCAAATTTCTTTGACTTCAAATTCAGGCCCTGAATTGAAAATTATGGGCGCAGGACAGTCTGTAACCGTGGGATGGAATGTACTGCGATTATCGGGCTTCAATTGTGACACATGAAAAACTGGGTGTATTCTTGACCAGGAATTAGGTAAACAGAGTTTGAAGGCCGCGGATCCTATGGCAGCGATTACTCGGAAGGGACCAAAGTATCGTGGAGAGAGTTTAGACGGAACAAGATGTCTAGGTAGAAACCTTGAAGAAAGCCATACCCAATCTCCGGGTTTGATGACAGGTGCTGGTGTGCGATGACGATCAGCGAAGTGTTTTCTCCTGTCCTGGGAATGTCGTAGAGCGATAACCGCGGAGCGGTGTCCTTGACGGATTTGTTCCGTCAGTTTATTTAGGTCTGGGAATTTAGTGTCAGACCTCTTCATAGTGGGAAAAGATGTTGGACTGAACCCAAAAGTGCACTGAAAAGGAGATGTATGAATGGCCGAATGGTAAGAGTTATTATACGCAAACTCAGCTAGAGGCAGGAGGTCCTTCCAATCGTCCTGAGCCGCCGAGATGTAACTTCTGAGGTATCCTTCTAATGTTTGATTTAGCCTTTCTGTTTGACCATTTGATTGGGGGTGGTAGCCAGAACTAAGAGCCCTGGATATCCCCAGAATTCGACAAACTAGTTTCCAATATTGGGACGTGTACTGTGGACCTCTGTCCGAAATGATTGTTTCAGGTAAGCCATGAAGGGTAAAAACATGTCTGATGAAAATACGTGCCATTTGAGATGCAGAGGGTATCCCAACCAAAGGAACAAAATGTGCCAGTTTTGTCAAGGTGTCAATTGTGACCATAATAGTAGAATAGCCCTGAGATTGGGGCAGATCTACGATGAAGTCCGTGGATATTATTTGCCATGGACGGGAACGCAAGGGCATTCTGACCCAATGGTGCTTGTCTAGGTATCTTATTTTGTAAGCACGTGGGACATGAACTCACATATTCCTTGGTGTCCCTTCGAACAGCAGGCCACCAAAAGAAACGTGAAACAAGATCCAATGTGGAGGTGAAGCCTCGATATCCTGCTATCTTGGATTTATGGCACATGTCCAAAACCTCCTTCTGAAGAGGACGAGTCGGAATGTATGCCCTTTGTCCCATGAAATAACATCCATCCTCCTCTACCAGAACTGATCGGTTAGATAATGAAAGTGACTTCTTTGCAATGGAATCAGACTGAGCTCTAAGGCGAGACAGAAAATCTGGAGCTGCCACCAATCCCATGGTTAATGGTGGAAATATAGGTTCTGATCTGAAAGGATTGTCAATAGGATGGTCCTTGCGAGACAGGGCATCTGCTCTTAGATTTTCCCTTCCAGGAATAAATGAAAACGTAATCCTGAAGGGAGAGAAAAAGTGAGCCCATCTTGCCTGACGGCTGTTACAAGTTTGAGCATATTGAAGAATTCGGAGATTATGATGGTCTGTCCTTACTTCGACCGGGAATTTGGCTCCTAAAAGTAAATGTCACCATTCCTCAAAGGCACGCTTGATGGCGAGAAGTTCCTTCTCCAGAACCGTGTAGTTGATCTCAGAGGGCAAAAGAGTTTTGGAAAGAAATGCAACAGGTCTCTCCTGATCAAGGTCGTCCGGTTGTAGTAGGACGGCGCCTAAAGCATGTTGGGAGGCATCAGTCTCCACGATGAATCTTCGGTTCTGATTAGGCGTTAGAAGAATCGGTGCTGATGTAAATAACTTCTTAAGTCTGTCAAAGGCTTGATCAGTAGCTGCCGACCAGACAAACATGACTCCTTTCTTAAGAAGATTGGTAAGTGGCTGAGTAAGTTTTGAGAATTCAGGTATGAATCTCCGATAGAAATTCGCGAACCCTATAAAGCGTTGAATTTCTTTAACAGACGTGGGTGTAGGCCAGTCTCGTACAGCCAAGACCTTTTCTGGGTCCATTGCTATCCCCTTGGCGGATAAAACGTATCCCAAGTAAGTAACTTTGGATTGATGAAATAAACACTTCTCGGGGTTGCAGAACAAATGATTTTGTTGTAGACGTCGAAGCACCTCTTGAACGTGTGGTATGTGGTCTTGTATGGAGGAGGAAAAAATCAAAATGTCATCTAAGTACACCACCATACTGTGTAAGAGAAGGTCAGAAAAAAGATGGTCCATAAAGCGTTGGAAAATAGCAGGGGCGTTAGATAGCCCAAAAGGCATGACCCTGTACTGATAATGCCCAAACAGCGTTCTAAAAGCCGTCTTCCATTCGTCCCCGGGCCTTATCCGTACCAGGTGATATGCTCCTTTTAAGTCCAACTTTGTATATATAGTAGCCCCTTTTACTGCTTCAAGAATGTCAGGGATAAGTGGCATGGGGTATTTGTCGGGCACAGTGATCTTGTTCAAACCGCGGAAGTCTATACAGGGACGTAATTCCTTAGAATTCTTCTTGGCTACAAAGAACAAAGAGGCGGAAGCTGGGGATTTAGATTCTGTTATCAGTCCATTCATCAAATTGGACCGAAGATATTCACGCAGCACCTCTTTTTCCGTGTTAGACAGAATATACATACGTCCAAAGGGAAGCGGTTGATCAGGTATCAAATCTATAGCACAGTCGTCTCTCCTGTGGGGAGGCAACTGGTTAAACACCGAGGACAGAAATACGTCCTGAAAACTCTCGTAAACTTCAGGGAGGCCCGCGATCTGATTGAGAGAATGTACCCCTTTTGTATTACTTGAGGAAGGAGGAGATTCTATGGCGACCCTTTGGTGATTTCCTATGCAGTGTGTCAGACAGAACTCCGAACCAAGAAAGAAGGACCCAGCGGTCCAGTTGATAAACGGATTATGTTTCCTGAGCCAAGGTAATCCTAAAATTACCGGATGATGAGCTGCTCGTATTATATCTAGAGTTAGAATCTCCTGATGGGTAGAAATGGACATTTGGATTGCTGTGGTCTGATCTTTGATGGGACCCGAGATCAGAGGGCTTCCATCCACACTTTCAACAGGAATCGGTTCCTCTTTAGGGGAACGTGGAATCTTTAAAGAAGCAGCCCAGTGGTCGTCCACGAAATTTCCCGCAGCCCCACTATCAATTAGGGCCGGAACATCTTGTAAGATGAGACTTCCTTTCGTGAAGGAAACCTTTAATACCAACATATTGGTGGTTGAAAGGTTGGTGCAATAGAAAGAATGTGAAGTATGTGAGGAACCTTGATCAGACTTAGGTTCCCGGATCGTGGTTCCTCTTACGACCGGGCGTTGGCGTTTCCCGACCGCCGAACTGGAGCAATAGGACATTCTCGAACAGAGTGGGAGTTGGCGCCACAGTACATACACAGTCCCAGGCTTCGTCTGTGATTTCTCTCCTCGGGACTCAAAGGTCCACGAGATGCAGATCCCAGTTGCATAGGTTCATCTGTTGGCGGGGGTTTAGAGGTTGAAGGGACAAAGGATGTTCTTGTGATCCTACCCTTCCTCCTTTCAGCCATCCTCTCCTTCATACGATAATCGATCTGCATCACTAGGGCGATGAACTCTGTGAGAGAGGTGGGACGTGGAACTCTGGAGACCTCATCCTTGAGATCTTCTGATAAACCCCTCCTAAATATTGTGACCTGCGCATCATCCGACCATGTGGTCTCACTGGCCATTTGTTTAAATTTGGTGATATATGCCAGTATGTCTAGATTGCCCTGCTTGAGATCCAAGAGATGTTCTTGTGAAGCAACCTTAATCTCCTGTCGCCCAAACATAGTACGAATGCTATTGCAGAAGGCTGTGTAGGAGTCCAATAATGGGTTATTATTTGTAACTAAAGGAGTAACCCAGGCCAATGCGGGTCCTACCATCTGAGATACCATGTAGCCAACCCGATCCCGGTCCGTGTGAAAAAAATGTTCTTTAAATGCGAATTGCACAGCACATGCCTCAAGGAACTCCTTCACCCTATGCGGGTTCCCATCAAATTGCCCACCCGGAAGAGGTCCGGGAGGAACCTCGGAACAATGGGGGATGCGAGATATATTAGCTTGTTGTGCAATCTGTTGAGACGCATGCTGCTGCTGCTGTCTCAAGGAGGTATTGTCTTGTTTCAATTGCTGAACTTCATTAGTTAGGGATTGCACTGCAGCAATCAATTGTTGAATCTGTTGCTGCTGTGGATCCATCCTAGCCTTATAGTCAAAATGTATTCCCCACCAGGGGCAACTGAAAGTGAAAACAGCGACTCTTCTTCTTTCAGGCGTTGCTAACTGTTATGAATTTAAACAAAACTTCACTGTATCTCATTCAGAGCGACCCCGTGTGAGGATTACATAGAAACAAAAAGGTCTCTCACCTGGGAAATGGAACAAGGATTGATGAGGATTAGAAGACAACGAATATCCAGGTGGAGATTGATGTCTATTTCGATCTTCCGATGACAATTAGAATTCCCCCCGAGAAACTCCCAGTGAACCGGCACAAAGGCCAGGGCAGAGGAAGGTTCCCAGGGAAACCCTCTTGGGGAATAAAACCCTGTGGAGCTGCTAGGGAACGTAGACTCCTTGAGAAGTCCCGTGGATGTAGGTTACGCTATCCCGGGAGTTTTGGAGATGACTGGTCGTGTCTTTAGAAGATCGGGGCCAGAGCAGTAATGCCAGGCCGGCTGATGAAAGATAGAGAGACAGAGTGATTAGTCTTAAAGCTGCCTAGAATTCAGATAGATAACCCCTGAAGCAGGAATCTTACCAAAGGATCAGTTGGTAACACGGCCTTGCAACGAGAATAGTAGAAGACCAGGGATGGACTAAGAGACTGGGCACGCTAGACAAAGCAGAGCAAGGCACAAGAATGGTAAACAAACAAATGAAATGAAAACTAGGAGCCACCTAATAATCAAAGAGAAGACCTGAAGGCAATCTTACTGAGAATGACCAGAAACCCTCTCAATATTTTGGGGTAACAGATGTCCAGAAGGAATGAAGTCAAAGGGTGGTGGATCTGTGTTATAAATAAAAGCTAAACTAAGAATCCACAGGTAATGAGACCAAAACCCCTCTCAATGCTCCAAACTAAACAAGTGCCTACCAAGAGGGTACCAAGCCGGTAGGATACGGTGGCAGGAAACACATTCTTCAAAGGCGAGTAGCTTAGAAAAGCTCAGAGAACCCACGAGACTGAAAGGCACAGAGGCGTCCTAAACAATAAACACACATCAACAACAAGGTTCTGTAAGGATCAAAGGAGCACAGTCATAATTATTAGAAATTAACAAAGGCAAGTCTGAAGAGAGGGAGTAAGAGATTCCCTAACACGAACTCACGCAGCGTTCGCCAGCTCCTTGGAGAGTAGCAACGCGTCCTTGTCCGGGATGTGCACGTTGATAAGCCCTCGGCGTTCCATCCCGGAAACATCGCAAAGCATGATGGGGCGCAACGACTAGACTGCTACACACATTGTAGCGGTCCGCGAGGCCCGCCATGTTGGAATCAGGCATGTCAGTGCAACCCGCCATGTTGGAGTCAGGCATCGCACTGTGGGTAAAGCGAATAGCCGTGACACACACGGACTCCTTCTTCTTAAACCTCATTTGATTTGTTTGCTGACCGCCCGTGTACCAGACCCATTGCCTGCTTCCCGGACTCTTGGATTATTGATTCTGCTGTGTTTGCTGACCGCCCGTGTACCAGACCCTTGCCTGCTTCCCGGACTCTTGGATTCCGTGTACCAGACCCTTGCCTGCTTCCCAGACTCTTGGGTTATTTCTGCTGTGTTTACTGACCGCCCGTGTATCAGAACCCTTGCCTGCTTCTTGGACTCTTGGATAGTGATTACTCTGGTAAGAACAATTCTCTGATTTGAATCCCTCTTTCATCAGACTGTCATCAGATCTGTGGATTTTGGTTTCATTCCTAAAGTGCATTTTGGAACGCTTTGCTGTGATGCACCATCCCGAAACCAGTGCGACCCTCGTTCCGCTCGGGGATAGCTGCCTTACTAACCTTCCCTTTTTTTATTTTATACTTTCGTTGTTACCCAGTATTCTTTACACCAATCTTACTTCCATCAGTGGTACAGTATAGTTTTCTTGGTTTTCAATATTAGAGAATTATACCTTAGCTATATACTAAAGCCTCCTTGCTTTATAGGTTGCTCCAGTTCTTTTGGCTTAAGGGGAGCTAAACCAGGTACTACTTAAGGGGAATAGTCTTGGGGATACCAGATTCAGAATTGACAGACTGTTTAACTTGTTATCCTTTCCTTTACAGCCTGGGTTCGAGGCGGTGTGTTCTCCCCGCTCTTTTGATCGATCGGTCCCCTTGTCTGTACAGTTCAGCAGGTGGTCATATCGGTTTAAAGAGTTCATTCCCTCACAGAGAGGAGGCTTGGGTGGAGGCTCCAACCCTTGCTCCTTCAAGCAACTCCCCAGCACTAGAGGTCCGGCCTGTTTTCCGTACTCCCCATTCCGGTGAGTAACAGAAACAGAAGCCATGGAAGAAGTCGATCCTTTACCCACCTTGGTTCGCTTGGTATCTGAACTACGTTCTGATATGACAGCCGCACATAGTGCTATCCATCAAAGGATCGACACTTTGCAGAGTTTTCCAAGCCCCCACACCCTGGGGGTGGATACGTCTGCTGCTACGGCATCAGGTTCAACCGGTCCTACAGCCTCTCCCTCTGGCTTTACGACTACCCCGGTGCTTATGGCTACTCAGTTCCCACTGGCCCCCCCTGAACATTTCTCTGGGGATCCTAAACATTATCGCACGTTTATCAACCAGTGTAAATTACATTTTCTCTGTCGGCCCACTGCTTTTCCTAATTCTACTACGAAGGCAGCCTTTGTTCTCTCTCATCTTGGGGGTACAGCAGCTGCTTGGGCTAATCCGGTACTTGAATCCAATAGCTACGTCCTTTACGACTGTGATGCTCTCATCACTGCCATGAACCGAGTATTTGACACCCGCTATAAATCTCAGGCTACCGACCTGGAGTTCCTCAATCTGCGTCAAGGCACATCCTCTTTGTTTTCATACCTTACTAAATTTAATCAACTGGCGGCTGAAACTGATTGGCCGGAAGAGAAAAAATCAGCCATGTTTTACAAAAGGTTGTCAGAAGAATTAAAGGACGTTTTGGCCACAGTACCAGTGGTTCCTACCACTTTTGGTGAACTACTAGACCTGCTTTTACAAATAGACGCTAGAAGAACCGAGAGAAGGGGCGAACGCAAGTCGCCAGTCCCTGTTACTCTTCAGGTGGACCAGCCTTCTCCTTCTACTTCACTTCCGGAACCTATGCAAATCGGGGCAGTAAGAGGTCCTTTGACCCCTGCACAACGAGATTATCGCAGATCACATAATTTATGTATGTATTGTGGATCTGCTGAACACCACTTGAAGGATTGCCCTAAGAGACCTGTCAAAAAGCCGGGAAACGCCAGAACCTGGCGATAGACAGGGTCCCTACGCCGGGGGTGCTTTCCTTGGACTCTCATGGTGCTGTTTCTGCTCCTGTTAGCCTTCCTGTGGTGTTTACTGCTGAAGGAAGTACTTTTTCTTCTTTGGCGATCATTGATTCTGGGGCCACCGGGAATTACATGGATTACGAGTACGCCAAAAGTAAGAATGTTTCAATTCTCTCTAAAGCCCAACCCGAGGCTGTTCATGCTGTGGATGGTACATCCTTGATCTCTGGCCTAGTTACACAAAATACCTCCTTAATTCATATGCAAACAGAGGAAGGACATGCTGAGTCGATCTCCTTCGATCTAATTAAAGCCCCTCAATTCCAGGTCATCTTGGGCATCCCTTGGTTGCAACATCATAATCCGGCCATCGATTGGACGAGGAAAACCGTGCAGTTTCCTTCCACTGAGTGTAACGAAAGGTGTTTCCTAGACACTAGTGTGTCCCCTGAGTCTTCTTGTCGAGCCTTGGTAGCATCTATGTCAATAATCGGAGCCATCACTAAGTCTCCCGAAACCGAAATCCCTCCTGAATACGAGTCTTTTTGTGATGTGTTTGACAAAGGAGGGGCAGACCAATTGCCACCTCATCGGCCTTACGACTGTCCCATCGACTTAGTGCCAGGTGCTAAGGTCCCGGCGGGTAGGGTCTATTACCTTACGGTTCCAGAAGATAAGGTATTGAAAGAGTACATTGGCAAGGCATTGGCTATCGGGTTCATCAGGCCTTCCAGGTCCCCTGCGGCCTCTCCACTCTTTTTCGTCCCTAAGAAGGAGGGCGACCTCCGCCCTTGTATCGATTATAGGGCGTTAAACGCGTGACGGTAAAAAAACAATATCCCCTCCCGCTTATTTCAGTGCTCTTAGACCAACTCGGTTCTTCTGTAGTCTTTACTAAACTGGATCTTAGGGGTGCATATAACCTCGTTCGAATTAGGAAAGGGGATGAGTGGAAAACCGCCTTCAAAACACGCTATGGATTGTATGAATATTTGGTTATGCCGTTTGGTCTCTGTAACGCCCCGGCCACTTTCCAGGCGTTCATGAATGATATATTCCATGACTGTTTGGATCAGTTTGTGGTAGTATATTTAGACGATATCCTCATATATTCACCCTCCAGAGAGGAACACACGAGACACGTGCAAATTGTCTTACAACGGTTTGAGGGAAAACCACCTATTTGTCAAAGCTGAAAAGTGTGTCTTCAACTCCACTGAGATGGAGTTTCTTGGTTATGATCTAACTAGTCGGGGTATACGAATGAGTCGCTCCAAGGTTAAGGCTGTTTTGGATTGGCCCGTTCCTACATCGATTAAAGCCTTGCAATCCTTTTTGGGGTTCTCGAGCTTCTATAGGCGCTTCATCCGTTCTTTTTCTTCTATATCTGCGCCGCTGACGGCTTTGACCAGTTCTAAGAAATCCTATCAATGGAACCAGGAGGCACAACGAGCCTTTGATGCCCTTAAGGCAACATTCACTTCAGCTCCAGTGTTACAGCACCCTAATCCCTTACTCCCATTTTTTGTGGAGGCCGATGCTTCTGGCTCGGCTATTGGGGCAGTTTTATCCCAGAGATGTCCAGACTCGGGGGAAATCCATCCGATTGCATTCTTTTCAAGGAAATTGACGCCTTATGAACGCAACTACCCAATCACAGAACGAGAACTCCTAGCCATAAAAGACTCTTTTTCCGAATGGCGGCATCATCTTTTGGGGGCTCGACATCAGGTCACGGTCTTTTCGGATCATCGGAGCCTTTTGGCATTTAAATCAATGAAATGTCTTACTGCCCGACAGGCTCGTTGGCATCTTTTCTTTTCTCAGTTTTATTTCACAATCACATATCGACCGGCCCGATTGAATACTTGTGCAGACGCGCTGTCACGCATTGCCTTCCATTCTGACAACAATGTCTCTGACAAACCCCTCTTGTTACCTTATAACGTAGTCTGTGCCTGCACCCCTCAACCTAGCCTGCAGACTTTGATTTCGGATTGGGTCTCTGCACATAAGGAAGAGTGTGAATCTCTCAATCTTGATGTGGTTCAAGGCCTACCCTACATTCAAGGACGCTTGTTTGTGCCTCAGGACAGGCACGCTTACGTGCTCTGGCTTGGTCTCATGACTCCCTATGTGCGGCTCATCCGGGTCAGCAAAAGACGCTGTAGGCATTACGTCGTTGGTCCTGGTGGCCTACTATGTCAAGGGATGTGACTGATTATCTGGCATCCTGTTCAGTATGTTCTCAATGCAAAGTCTCCTGTTCTAAACCTGTGGGTCTGTTACACCCTCTCCCTGTGCCTCACAAACCATGGTACATGGTTTCTAAGGGCTTTATTGTGGATTTACCTCCTGAGAAAGGCCTACCTACCTATGGGTAGTCATAGATTATTTCACCAAGATGGCATTGTTCATTCCCTGTTCAGGCGTGCCTTCTGCTCCTGTCTTGGCTTCCCTTTTTCTCCAGAACGTTTTCCGGTTCTTTGGATTACCTGCTATCCTGATTTTGGATCGTGGCTCTCAATTTACGTCACGTTTCTGGAGGGCTTTGACTGCTTCATTGGGTATTGACGACCGGTTCAGTTCTGCTTATCATCCTCAGACGGACGGGCAAACTGAAAGAGTAAATGCCACCCTTGAACAATTTCTCCGGTGTCTCTGCCTTCGTTTTCAAGCATCCTGGTTGACGATGCTTCCTTTTGCTGAATTCGCTTACAATAATTCTATGCATACTGCCTCAGGGGTCTCGCCATTTTTTGCCCTATATGGTTGCCATCCACGGTCTTTGCCTTTTGATCCTACACTTCCCATTGATAACCCGGCGGCTCGGGACTGTGTCAGGGAACTGGTGACGACCCGTAGAACGGTTCGCTCACATCTACTCCAAGCTCAAACAAGGGCAAAGAAAAATGCTGATCGTCACAGAAAACCGGCGCCTACTTATAAGGTGGGCATGAAAGTCTGGTTGTCCACCCGTAATTTGCGTATTCCTGGCAAACGCTTGTTGCTACCTAGATTCGTGGGTCCTTTTCCCATTACTGAGATTATAAATCCGGTGGCGGTACGCCTTTCTTTACCTACCTCTTGGAATCAACATCCTGTATTTCACGTCTGTCTCCTGAAGCCTTGTCCACCCTCTGTTCGGCTGCCCGATCGCCCTCCTCCGGTTCAGGTGGATGGGGATGATGAATATGAAGTGGCAGACATCCTGGATTTTCGTCTCCGTAGGGGCGCCCCTTTTATTTGGTTGATTGGAAGGGGTACGGTCCCGAGGACAGGTCCTGGGAGCCTTTATGCAATATACATTCTCCGGCTCTCTTATACCGTTTCCATGCTCGGAGGGGGTCTGCGCCGCCTTTGGCGGTGGATGCTGTTACACCTCGCCCTCAGCCGCACCACGTTCCCCGGGTTCTGTCTCGTTGCTCCCGTGTACACAAGGACAATTGGGGAGTTCCAGGTAACGCCAGAATAAGGGACAGGAAAGTGATCGCCCTTCATAAAGGGTTGCGGCGCCGGCATGCGCCCTTCTTATCGTGCTGGCAGCTGCCGTGGAAAATTGCTACACGAACTACATTACCCAGAAAACCTGTCAAGGGTTGTAGTTCCCGGCGTTGATATGGGAGCCTCGTTTTCAAACGGTACGCCTCCTTGTTGTTACTTATTCCAGAGCGGCGTACAGAACGCTGCTTCTGTTTAAAGTACAAACCGGCATACTTTCCGAAGTGCTCTCCTTATCTTGATTTTGGAAGTTCCTGTTTTCCCGTGTACCTGCACACGGACTCCTTCTTCTTAAACCTCATTTGATTTGTTTGCTGACCGCCCGTGTACCAGACCCTTTGCCTGCTTCCCGGACTCTTGGATTATTGATTCTGCTGTGTTTGCTGACCGCCCGTGTACCAGACCCTTGCCTGCTTCCCAGACTCTTGGATTCCGTGTACCAGACCCTTGCCTGCTTCCCAGACTCTTGGGTTATTTCTGCTGTGTTTACTGACCGCCCGTGTATCAGAACCCTTGCCTGCTTCTTGGACTCTTGGATAGTGATTACTCTGGTAAGAACAATTCTCTGATTTGAATCCCTCTTTCATCAGACTGTCATCACATCTGTGGATTTTGGTTTCATTCCTAAAGTGCATTTTGGAACGCTTTGCTGTGGTGCACCATCCCGAAACCAGTGTGACCCTCGTTCCGCTCGGGGATAGCTGCCTTACTAACCTTCCCTTTTTTTATTTTATACTTTCGTTGTTACCCAGGATTCTTTACACCAATCTTACTTCCATCAGTGGTACAGTATAGTTTTCTTGGTTTTCAATATTAGAGAATTATACCTTAGCTATATACTAAAGCATCTTTGCTTTATAGGTTGCTCCAGTTCTTTTGGCTTAAGGGGAGCTAAACCAGGTACTACTTAAGGGGAATAGTCTTGGGGATACCAGATTCAGAATTGACAGACTGTTTAACTTGTTATCCTTTCCTTTACAGCCTGGGTTCGAGGCGGTGTGTTCTCCCCGCTCTTTTGATCGATCGGTCCCCTTGTCTGTACAGTTCAGCAGGTGGTCATATCGGTTTAAAGAGTTCATTCCCTCACAGAGAGGAGGCTTGGGTGGAGGCTCCAACCCTTGCTCCTTCAAGCAACTCCCCAGCACTAGAGGTCCGGCCTGTTTTCCGTACTCCCCATTCCGGTGAGTAACACTTACCTGCTGTCAAACATTGCAGTAGCATCCATCTTCCATCCTGCCGCGTCTTGCATCTCACAGCTGCATTGAGGCCGCATTTCCACCTAAGGGAAAAAAACAGAAGAGAGACGTTATTGCGGGCATAAATAGGAGCAACATATAAAGACATTAAACAGAACGAACAGCATCACAAGAACTCAAGAAAGACAGGAGAAGCATAGTCGCAGCTGGACTGGACTCATCCTTATCAGGGATCAGTGAAGGAACTAGATCCCATTCGACGCGCTCCTGCCAGAAGTAGCAGGACGGAGAGCTTATCTTCCATAATTCACAGGTGAGCTTTATGGGCCGGCGTATGCTCACAGAAACCGTACTTTGGGGTGAAGGGTTCGAGAGGTACAACAATCACAGATTGGCGCACTCACACACTCTTATCTCCACGCATGAGCAGTATCATCACGTACCACAGCTCACAGCTTTTCTACTGAGGGAGAGGCCTGAAGGGGGTGATTCAAGTTCAGGGAGGGCTGCAACCATGCCCCAACACCTCTGCAGAGACCAGGTAAGCGTAACATCTGGAACTATGTTTTTTTGTAATGGCTTCTACTAGATAAGTTGGCAGATGACCCATAATACATTTATGTGTGATGAGTAGCATCCTGAAATGTCCTCTTGCTTGAACGGGAAGGCAATGCAGGCTCCGTCTTTCTTCAGACACATGATCCTTACGACTCAAGGCTTTCACATCCCTCAGGGCGCCATTTTGAATGACCTGCGGGCGGTTAAATCCTGCTTGCGTAATGCCAACTAGGGAGCTGCAACAATAGTCAATTTGGGATCCAATGATGGCTCTGGCTAAGGCTTCTGTTTTTTTTTCTGATATCAATGGACGAAGATGTCATAGTAACTTGATATAGTAAGATGAGGTAGAAACTAGGCAGTTCTCTTGTGCTTTCATATTCAGATTCTTGTCCAAAATGATACCTAGCGTCTTTACTTTATTCTTCACCTCAGTGTTACAATTGTCAATGTTAAAATTGTTGAACATCAGACCTAATTTTGCAAGTTTAATGTCAGTGCCATTGATCATGTGCTCTGTTTTCTCGCTGTACAGTGCCAGGCTATTCAGGACCATTCAAGTATGGATCACATGATAAGCTTTATTGATGTTTTTTCATCAATACCTTATGACCCTGAGATAGGGATGACATATTGTGTGTCATCTGCGTAGTTGGCAAATGAGATCCCCTCTTGTTGTAGCATATGGAAAAATGGAACCATGAAGATGTAGAGACATGGTGATACAAAAGCTCCCTGAGAAACCCCATACAGCAGAGGCACTAGTTTTCACCTCTGTTACCCCACTAGCAACTCTCAGCTGTCACATGCATGCAACATGGTCATGAGAGCGCTAACACACTTTCCATCGCATAAATTGTCGAGTTACAGGGGAGGACACTGCCAGAGGAGCAGGAATTATGGAAAAGGAGGGGGTGCTCATTGTCGCCCACAGATTGAATCTGGAAGCAGGACTGCACTGTGCAACCTGTTATGCTCAGAGGGCTGCTTATGGTAGTGTTAGAACAGCTGCACTACCAAGCACACACATTCAGAGAATATCTTGCAGTACTGATTTCAAAGGACTGGTTTGTCCCTAACTTAAATGAGCAAATTTCTAACTTTGCTATTAATAGCTTGCTTTGTCAGAAATTCACTACTGGCCACATCCTGAGAACTGTGAGAGGCACAATAGCCCGTCCCCCAGGTCCATTCCAGCATTTGCATATCGACTATGCAGATATGATTCAATTTTGTAACAGCTACAGATATATGTTAGTGATTGTATGTCCCTTTTCCTGATGGATCAAAGCTGGTCCATGCACACACCCTGATGCCACATGTGAAGTGAAGTTCCTCATATGAGAGGCATGTGGGGAGTGTGCGATGTGATGCATTCTGACAACAGACCACATTTTGTAGATTAGGATTTGGAGCACATTACTATCCTCTTGGGGATAAGGCACAAATGCTCATCCACCTATCACCCACAAGCAAACAGAATTTGTAAGTGACTCAACGGTACCCTAAAGGAACAAATTGCCAAACTAAAAGAGACCCTGAAGATGAGTTGGTCACATTGCCTCCCTCTAGACCTCTGTGCCTCACATAATCAACTAGGCTCTGACCATCACCTGATTCCACATGAGCTGGTGACAGGATGCAGAATCCCTATGCCCATTGCTCCTCCCACGGGGGCTCATACTGACACAGAGAGTGCTGCTACTGTGTTAGAGGAAGAGATGTATGATTATTTAACAGCTACGACAGGATCTCTCAGATGTATGTCTCGACAGGTGCAGATGAGGTAGGGGGGTTCAAGAAATACAGATGAAGACGAGGAACAAACTGACCCAGACAATTTGCTAAGACCCATCTGTTACGATAGAAAGTTGTTCAGGCAGCAGAGGTAAGGCAGAGCTTGTTACTTTATTCAGTTACATCAAATAGGCACATAGGATGACAGGACAAGGACAGGAGCAGGGGGGAAACCCACTGGCTCCCACCACACAGGCTACATGGTTTCATCTGCCTAAGGTGGAACACTCACACAAGGCAACATTCCAACTCTTCCAAAATTCTAAGCATGACATCACTCAGTCACTGACATCATTCAAACTCTGCACACACGCAAGACCAGTCATAACACCAACAAGGGGTTATACCTCTGCAAATAGTTATTTGTAATATTTATTTATATAAAAAGCAAGCCTTTCAAAGTTGGCCTTTTCTATTAATTACCCCCGGTCATATCAGTATTAGATCCCGGGTCGGGGTGCTTGTGTACACTCCACGTTTCCCAGTCATCGGGGATGGTTTGTTGTAGTGGGGGGTTCTGTGTGGTTCATGGCATCCTAAATTTGTTAGATATATTGAGTAGGGCAAAACGCTGTATGCAAATACACAACCATATACAAGCAATGTTGCCGAAGTGTATAAGTCAATGAGGAGACGTAAGTTATTTTCCCCAAAAACTCAAATTAGAGGAGTCTTGTACCAATTTTAATAACGATTTTCTTTTGAGAGAGTGTCCTAACAAACATCAAATGGTGACCATGACATACAACAATAGGGCTAACGCAACACATAGGGCCTCATTCCGACCCAGGCGGTAAGTTACCGCCTGGGTCATACCTTTACCACCATGGCGTAAACTACGTTTACGCCATGGTGGTTGGCGGACTTACCGCCCCATTCCGAGGTTGGCAGGGCGGTAAGTCCCCAATCCCCATTTACCCTTCCCCATTCCCATTTTTGCCCCATAGGGCATAATGGGAGTGGGGAAGGCGTTAATTACGCCACCGTAAATTACGGTGGCGTAATTAACAACAAGGTCCCTTAGCGCCATGGATTTTAACACCTGCTAAAAGCAGGTGTTAAATCCTCCATGTTGCTAAGGGACCTCGGAATCAGGCGGTAAGGGTCGGCGCTGTTTACGCTGCCGTAAACCCCTTACCGCCTGGGTCGGAATGAGGCCCATAATAACCTAATGTACATTGATTTGAAGAAATCTTTCCTGATTATGTATCTAAACCTAAGAGAATTGCTTAAAATTCATGCACAACAATGTACACAGTGCATAGAGACATAGATGTGAAGAAAGAACTCCTGAGTATGTATCTCAACTCAGGAGAATTACTTTAAATTGATACACAACAGTATATACAACACATAAAGTGGATAACAAGTAAAATACATTTGTTACACAATTTAATTGTGGGAAGAGAAGAAGAAAAAACAAGAAAAATAACAAAATCCTTCGCTTCATCACCAAAATACACCAACATAACATACCTCCTCTCCATCAACCAAGGAAGACACAACCTGCACACCAGCATGAACAAATCACAGCACACACCCCACACACTCCAGCTGAAACAACATCACAACCAGCCAAAAACAGAGAAGAAACCGAACAAAAAGGTTTAACTAACAAGCCAGTGACTTACCTGGGCCCACCAATACAACAATGACAAGCCACCACAGCAAAATAGCTAGCACCTTACATTCATTGCTGCCACCATGAATCTTGAGGCTGCCGCCCCCAAGCACTAGCCTGCCCACCAAGGGCAACCAAACCAACACTCCATACATCCTGGAACACAGACCACCTTTTAACCCTCGCTGCCACTGTGCGGTTTTAGGGCTGCCACCTCTAAGCACAACTGCCCAACATGGGCACTGACACACAGGTAAGACACTCAACTAGGATGTACATAACACTCCACCAGAATCCAACACTAAGCATGGCCACCACTCATCAAACAAGATCCCAGAACACCAAACTGAATGGATGTGCACACAATGAACAGCTCCAGACACACCACGCAGAGATGAGAAACACAAACCACAACACAAAATGGCAACAACAAAAAAACCTGCACCACATCATCACCACCAGTGTGGCCAAAGGACATCAAATCTATATCACACGCAAAATGCTAATTTGTTGGCCAGACAAACATGCAACCACCAATGAACAAAACAACTTCCCAGACGGCGGTAGAAGATGTTGAGTGCCACAGCTCAACACTTGGATGTACTCAGGACCAGCACCATAAGCATGGGGATACCACACAGTGGTGCCGGCCAAACTATTGAAAAATGATTCCCAAAATATCGTCAAAAGCAAACATCCACAAAATGGTAACTAGGATTTTGCGCAAATACCGTGAGCACTTTGTCACAGCATTAAGAACACTCAGCACCCAGCAAGCATGAAACAGCCTTTTACCACTGGGGCCAGTAAAAATGTGTGCCTTTGACCAATTGCACTAACTTGCCCACCAAGGGCAACCAATCCATCACATCATTGACCACTACATTACCCTGCCCACTGAGGGCAAACATTCCAAAACACACTAGCCTCACTATGCACATTCACACACAGAATGCATGTCAACACCCTCAACATAATACACACCCATCTGGCAATTCACAGTGTTCTGAAACACACTACCACGGCTGTATACATTCACACACATATGTAAGTCATTGCACTCACCGTAGTACAGGCCCACCAGGCAAAACGCAGTGTTTTAAAACACACTAGCATGGGTGAACTTCACACACAAATGTATGTCATCACACTCACCAAAGTACTCACCCATCAGGCAAAACAAAGCGTTCTAAAACACCCTAACACGGGTGTACTTCATACACAGATGTATGTCATCACACTCACTAAAGTGCACACCCTTCAGATAATGTACATTATCCAGTAAATCTGCGCTATAAACAACAATGGTGCAGATCCATAAAACCAGAATGCAATGATATTCAGGAATATCATCTAAAAGTGCTTGAAATGACCTGCAAATCCTCAAAACAGTTATAATAATAATTTAGGATTTATATAGTGCTACAAACCCTCAGGTATCTGTGCGCTGCTTATATTGCCCATGGTGTGTGGTGCTCATTTATCGACCTTGGAAGGATGGAAGGCTGGGTTTGGCTCTGCCGAGATTTGAACCTGTGTCGGCAGGCTCTGCACGGATCGCTCAACTCTCTATGCTATCTAAGGACATAACCTAACTAGTATGTAAGTGATACACACAAATCAATCAACCACTCTGCATGGCAGGGCAGGAAAACAACACCCAATTTCTTTTATAAGTCCAGTCAACAACTGTATGCTTTTTAGAGTCCATGCCTGGGCATCTACTAGCAGTGCCTGGCAAAAGCTTAAAACGTATGCACAAGCCACAAATGTTGGCTTTGCCAATGCTTGTTTCAAACAGGTCTTCAGTGGCTTTGCCAGTGCTTGTTTTTGACAGGACTTCAGTGAAGGACACGCATTATAACTCGAGTGGCCGAACGCAGACCTGTTTGATATTTTTATTACGCTAGTAGCGTGTTTTCAGTTCCAATTAAGTCATTGGCCCTCACTACGACCTAGGCGGTAAGTATCGAACATTACCGCCATGGTGTAATTTACGTTTACGCCCTGGCCCCATGTCGTAAAGTGCGGCACATTCCGACCCATCGCGCACGAGCATTACGCCATGGCGGTAATGTAAAGTAGGCAATGCCGTAAATGACCCCAAAACGGCCCCTACCAGCATCGTACGCCGCGCAAGGTGCACTTCCGCCACCCATCATAGCGGTCACCGCAATTAGCGGTCACCGTAATTAGCGGTGACTGTAAATAAGCGGAACCGGAAGTAGCGGCATCGCGGCGGAACGGGAAAGAGCACGGTGGCCATCTTTAAAAACACAATCCATTGCCATCCTCCCCAACCACTCCACATCCGACCCTGAGACCTGTTATAACCCATTACCCACCCATTTACCAACTTGAAAATGCCAAAAGCTGTCAAAAAAGCCTGCGATCGGCAGCGCCAGGACCGCTTCTCTCGTGAGGAACTCACCATGCTTGCGGAGACCCTCCAGGACAATGCTGCGGTGGTCTTCTCCACGCAAATGACCAGGTCGGCAATTGCCAAGAAGAAGGCCATATGGGCCCTGGTGGCAGAGCGTGTCAGTGCGGTGGGAACCGTACCCCGCAACGCACAGCAGTGTAGAAAGCGGTGGGACGACCTGAGGCTACGCGTCAGGAGCATCCTCTCGGAGAATAGGAACCTGGCCACGGCAACCGGGGGAGGATCTGAATCACCCATCAAATTGCAAGCATGGGAGGAAATCTGTGCCTCCACTATTGGAATAGAGAGCATAGAAGGAGTAGGAGGGATGGAGAGAGGAGCCCCGACATCAGGAGATGCAGGTAGGTGGCTCAAATCAAGCCATGCAAAATTCACCAAAGTCCAATCATGTGAAGTACAATGTTGCCCCATAGTGCAAATGCAACACAGCAGCAGGAGACTGCCCACAGACACATCCGATCTCCACCCTGTACACATGCAGCATGCACACCCTAACTGCCGGCACCCACATACCTCCATGCTACTTCCACACAAAAGGCAGACAACCTGTATGCCCCTGCCTCAAATGTGCTGCATGTACTAACTGATAAGATGCCATTCGTCACAATGCAGGCCCAATGTCCGCTGACCCATCAATAACACTATCCCTCCTTTGCTCCACCACAGGCTCAGATTCAGACCCTCAGGATGAGGACACCACTGCCTCCACAGCCACCAAGAGGGCCAGGACAACTGTGCCAAGACCGCAAGCCTCCACCTCTGCCGTCCCGAGGAAAACACCACAGCAGCCACAATCCCTGCCAGGGAAAGAGGACAGGGCACTGACAGCCACCACAACTGTCACCACAGAATCAGCAGCAGCAGCGTACATTACACAAATCGTGCCCACCGAAGGGACAGGCTCTGCTGCAAGCAGCACTCTTGGCGAAATCGCAGCCATTGCAGCCTCCTCCGATAGTGAAGCTGGGATCATTGAGGAGATTGAGGATGCAAGCCCCACTGCCCACCTACATTCCCCCTACATATCCCCAAGCACCCTGCATGCGGATGCCACACAGGTGCAGTTAGGGGACGAGGATTGGCCAGCCACCCCATCCCCGCTGCCGGAGGTGAGCAGCCCAATGGGTATTCCAATGCCATCGGTCATGAGCCAGAGGAATCAACAGACCCTGGATGAGATCGTCACCCGACAGCAGCAACTATCCTCGCTCCTCAATGAGCACGTTGCAGAGTGTGGGGGGGCAAGGGATGCAATGGAGAGATGTGCAGACAGAGTCACGGCTGCCATTGAGTCCTCCACGAAGGACATCTGCACAGAACTCGCCGCTGTGCGGCACGTAATCTCAGAACTGGTGCAGACCATTCGGGACATGCGTCCAAATGTGCATGCAGGAACCTCCTCGACAACCAGCTTGGCACAGAGCAGCCCCATCCGATGATCAGGGAGAAACCTGCGCAGCATGGGCAGGGGTGCCCCGGGGGCCAGGGGAGGGACTGTAATTAGTGGCTGGACAGTGGAGAATTACTGCATCACACACTGCTGCACAGACTCACTCACACCTTCGCAGGGATTCCGGGGGGGAGGGGGGAGTGGGTGTGTTTGGGTGTTCAGGGGGGAGGGGGGAGTGGGTGTGTTTGGGTGTTCAGGGGGGGTGGGTGTGTTGGGGTGTTCAGGGGGGAGGGGGGAGGGGGAAGTGGGTGTGTTTGGGTGTTCAGGGGAGAGGGGGGAGTGGGTGTGTTGGGGTGTTCAGGAGGGAGGGGGGAGGGGGGAGTGGGTGTGTTCAGGGGGAGGGGGAGGGGGAGTGGGTGTGTCATACCTTTTCACAATCATAATACACTTTTTCGTTTAGCACAAATCAAATGTGTGGACATTGCTCATTGCGTATGTGTGCTTTATTGTTGTACAGTTCACAGTGTGCATGTCCCAGACACACACAGTGCCCCAAGTGCCGTCTCCATGTTACACGCACACACCATGTGTGCTAGAAGCATTGGTCAATGAGATTCTGGTGCATTTCATGCCCCTCCTGTGCATCACTGCCTCCTTGAGGTGCTGCCCCCTCCCCACCCTCATCATCCTCATCGTCAGGTGGTTACAGTTCTGCGTCAGGGGGCAGGGGCACATTTCGTCTGATGCACATATTGTGTAGCATGACACATGCCATGACGATCTTCGTAACCTTCTCATGGCGGTACAGGAGTGCCCTGTCAGACCTGCTGAGGCAGCGGAAACGTGCCTTCAGTAGGCGGAATGCCTGCTCAATCACCACACGGGTACGTGCATGGCACGGTTGAAGTCCTCCTCATGCTGGTTCTGTGGGTTCCGGACTGGTGTAAGGAGCCACCTCTTCAGGGGATAGCCTGCATCACCTGTAAGTGGGCAACAAATTATGTGTCAGGGATGAGATTGATTTCTGTACATGACGTGCCACCATGCCTTGCAGTCAACTGTTACTTTGCACCACTTTTAGTTGCGCTAATGGATTCACACTATGCAACCGGTATATGTTCATGGCTCTCATGTACAGTTTTGCATGCCAAGACACAATGCAGGGGGGACAAGTGCCTTGTGAGTGCCCATACACTGGGCCTCATTACGACCCAGGCGGTAAGGGGTTTACAGCAGCGTAAACAGCGCCGACCCTTACCGCCTGATTCCGAGGTCCCTTAGCGCCATGGAGGATTTAACACCTGCTTTTAGCAGGAGTTAAAATCCATGGCGCTAAGGGACCTTGTTGTTAATTACGCCACCGTAATTTACGGTGGCGTAATTAACGCCTTCCCCACTCCCATTATGCCCTATGGGGCAAAAATGGGAATGGGGAAGGGTAAATGGGGGTTGGGGACTTACCGCCCCGCCAACCTCGGAATGGGGCGGTAAGTCCGCCAACCACCATGGCGTAAACGTAGTTTACGCCATGGTGGTAAAGGTACGACCCAGGCGGTAACTTACCGCCTGGGTCGTAATGAGGCCCACTGTGTCTGTTCAGGCCGTTTCTTTAGGTGACCTGGCACGTGTCCTGTGAGGTCAACGCTCACATGATTGCAACATTGCTGTCTGCCTCATTATGACCCCAGTGAACAATACTGATGTCAATAGGGACAGTTTGTGGGCCTTGCTGTCTGTGTTGTGGTATATTGATGTTCCTGTCCGTCATGTGCCTCCTTTGTGCGCAGTTATGGGGGACAGGCCTTTCAGTTGATGGTGTTTGGTGACGTGCATGTAGGTGCTTTTCGTTGGAGTCACTGTGGTCACATTTTGTACAATGCACTTGCAGATGGTTGTGTCATGGTTGGGAGACACCTTCATTCCCATGTTAGGGCTGCTTAGGTCAGGCATCATGTATACAGTTGTCAGATGACGTAAGTGCTGCCTCAGGGTATGATCTGGCTACTGCTAGTCGCAGCCAGGTGAAGTATGCATCATTCCCCCCCTTTCTGCCAGGTGAAGTATGCATCATTCCCCCCCCTTTCTGCCAGGTGAAGTATGCATCATTCCACCCCCTTTCTGCCAGGTGAAGTATGCATCATCCCCCCCCCTTTCTGCCAGGTGAAGTATGCATCACCCCCCCCCCGTTCTGCCAGGTGAAGTATGCATTGGTACGTCGATCACCTACCCACTTCTCATTTCCATGCTCATGACATTAGACTCACCGAGTAGCCAGGATCTTGGGCCTGCATGTCGCACCATGTAGCGTGGTATTGTGGAGTTCCTCAGGACCATTGAATCATGGGTTGATCCGGGGAATCAGGCACAACAATGTGTGAAGATCCTGTTGGAGTCACAGACCATTGGCATGTGGGACCACCAATTCCACATGGGTGCAGTCGATGGCACCAATGCAACCAGGTATGCCAGCTAGTGCATGGAAACCCACTTTGGTGTTAGCAATCTCCTGGGCAGACCGTGGCAATGAGATGTGGTCGTCTGTGTGCTTGAGGAGGGCATCGAGCACTTGGATCAGTGTACATGAGAATAATGGTTGTGATATGCCATGCAAGTGCCCCACTGTGTGCTGGTAGGTGGCTGTGGCCAGGAAGTAGAGCACGGACACTACCTTCAGTAGGGGGGGTGGCGGTGGGTGTTTCAATCATGCTGACAATGTCGTTGTGTATCATGTCCACAATGGTGGTGATGGTTTCCCGGTCCAGTCGGTACAGGGTGTGGATCTGCTCAGCGGTGAGGTTGAATGGACTGGCTCTGATGCGTGGGATTGGGGGCTGCCTGCGTGGTGCCACTGGCTGTGCTGGTGGGGCTTGCTGGCACTGCCTTGCCCTCCTTCTCCTCCTGCGTCTCCTCTGTGCAGCCTGTTGTTGTTGTTGTTGTTGTTGTTGTTGTTGTAGATGAAGTTGTAGCACTTGCATTGCTATCAGGTCCTCCAGCCCCAACATTGCTAGTCCTATTGGTATCATTGTGGAGTGTTACTGGGTCTGGGAAGGGGTTGGGTGTGCTCTTTTTCTACTTCCTGAGTCTGTATTGCCTCCACCTGTGTGATTCTGTGCACCTGTGGCAGCTGGATTCACTGCACAAGGCCCTTTACGGTTGGTTCGCGATGGCGTAATTAGCACCATGGCAGTAAGGTACTTAACGGGCTGGCTGATGGCGTTAGGCGCATGTCCGCTTGGGTCGGCATTTGCGTACCTTTGCGCCATGCCGGTAATTACGGTGTGGGAGGGCGCGTGCGCGCGTCCTTGGTGCAGTTAGCGGTAGCGTTAACTACGATGCCGCTAATGGCATCGTAGTTAACGGTCACAGGTCATGATCGGACCTAGCGGAAAACGACGGCAGTAAAAATGTACCGCCATCGTTTTCCACTTAGCGCCAGGGTCATAATGAGGGCCAGTGTCTTGATCACCCAACTCTCATACGCAGGTCTGCTGGGCACACCATCCTCCTCAACGCAGAGCGGGTAATATTCATCCGGGCTCCCAGCTCCACTCAGAGGACACTTGAATCATCACGCCGTCAATGCGTATAAAGGTGCCTTACTCTAAACACTATTTTATACAAACAATAGGGGTGCCCCTGAGTGCAAACGTGATATAGGGCAAAATTATACTCAATATCCAAAGAGCAGGGTACCCACGTTTATGACAAACATCATTCTTGCCATTAATTTCAATTATTTTCAAAGGGAGAAAAAATGTGCTTCAAGAGTCACACAAAACCAAACAAAGAAGTCTGTAGAGTGCATGCTTAATTTAATACAAAGAAAAAGTGTTTTTTGTTTAGATTCTTTGAAATTGCAAATCTTTTTTTAACATAAATTTGATAACAATAATGAAAAAAGAAAAGACATAAGACCTAACAGTTACATTATATACATGAATCATAAAAGAACAAAAGCAAACAATACTCACAGAGCAATTGAAGTGGTTGTAGCCAAATTAATTGGATAGTGCTGCAGGAGACAAATTGCTGCTGCAGAGAAGGCTACCAGGGTGTATTAAAAATTACCCTGGTAGGTTGGTGAAGGGTATCAAGCATGATTGATTAATATGTATGACTTTTGTTATCTGCCTACGTGTAAGAGAAATCAAAAAACAGTTAGTAAGGCTGTTCCTTGGCAAATGGAACCAGGCATAGAGACATGTTTTGGCATGCTAAGGTTCGTGGCATCCGTAGTTGAGCCTTCCTCAGGGCAGGTGTGATGGGTCACCCTATAGGGGGCAGAAGATAGAACAATATTGAACTAAAAGCACACACTGCTAGACATGTTCTGAGGTTAAAAAACATGAATCATGCTACTGATCCAAATTGGGGTCTCTAAACACTCGCTGCTTTCAATGCGAGGAAGCAGAACGCTATAACCCAATGCGAGGAAGCAGAACGCTATAACCCAATGCGAGGAAGCAGAACGTTATAACCCAATGCGAGGAAGCAGAACGCTATAACCCAATGCGAGGAAGCAGAACGCTATAACCTAATGCGAGGAAGCAGAACGCTATAACCCAATGCGAGGAAGCAGAACGCTAGAACGCTATAACCCAATGCAAGGAAGCAGAACGCTATAACTAAATGCAAGGAAGCAGAACGCTATAACCCAATGCGAGGAAGCAGAACGCTATAACCCAATGCGAGGAAGCAGACCGCTATAACCCAATGCGAGGAAGCAGAACGCTATAACCCAATGCAAGGAAGCAGAACGCTATAACCCAATGCGAGGAAGCAGACCGCTATAACCCAATGCGAGGAAGCAGAACGCTATAACCCAATGCGAGGAAGCAGACGCTATACCCAATGCGAGGAAGCAGAACACTATAACCCAATGCAAGGAAGCAGAATGCTATAACCCAATGCAAGGAAGCAGAACGCTATAACCCAATGCGAGGAAGCAGAACGCTATAACCCAATGCGAGGAAGCAGAACGCTATAACCCAATGCGAGGAAGCAGAACGCTATAACCCAATGCGAGGAAGCAGAACTCTATAACCCAATGCGAGGAAGCAGAACGCTATAACCCAATGCGAGGAAGCAGAACACTATAACCCAATGCGAGGAAGCAGACGCTAGACCCAATGCGAGGAAGCAGAACACTATAACCCAATGCGAGGAAGCAGACGCTATACCCAATGCGAGGAAGCAGAACACTATAACCCAATGCAAGGAAGCAGAACGCTATAACCCAATGCGAGGAAGCAGACGCTAGACCCAATGCGAGGAAGCAGAACACTATAACCCAATGCAAGGAAGCAGAACGCTATAACCCAATGCAAGGAAGCAGAACGCTATAACCCAATGCAAGGAAGCAGAACGCTATAACCCAATGCAAGGAAGCAGAACGCTATAACCCAATGCGAGGAAGCAGACCGCTATAACCCAATGCAAGAAAGCAGAACGCTATAACCCAATGCAAGGAAGCAGAACGCTATAACCCAATGCGAGGAAGCAGACCGCTATAACCCAATGCGAGGAAGCAGAACACTATAACCCAATGCGAGGAAGCAGACGCTAGACCCAATGCGAGGAAGCAGAACACTATAACCCAATGCGAGGAAGCAGAACACTATAACCCAATGCAAGGAAGCAGAACGCTATAACCCAATGCGAGGAAGCAGACGCTATACCCAATGCGAGGAAGCAGAACGCTATAACCCAATGCGAGGAAGCAGAACGCTATAACCCAATGCGAGGAAGCAGAACGCCACGTCCTTGGGCATTTCAACTGACTCCACCTCCTGCTGACCACTGGATGACATCATCAGAGGCAGTTCTGGGGAGATGAGGAATGGATCTCCATTTTCAGCAACGCAACAGTGCTTCCCAGGCTTGCGCTGCTCTTGGAAGCGGACGCGAGTCATGCGGTGTCCAACAGAATCAGTAACGAAACCAGACCCCGGGGGCTCATCTCCAAGCGAAATCTGCGATCAGGCGCAGCACATCATTTCAACACAAGGTAAGCAGTAAATAAGGGTGACGGCAAATACGGGCCAGCCCTGATTCTGACAGCCAAAACTCGCACGGGAATTACAAATAGTCACTCTTTCCTGAGGGAGAAGACGGGCTCTTGCTCTCCTGAAATACAGCGATGAGTTCTCCACAGTCTTATTAGCCCTGGGTGGTGGGACAACTCACTGGGGGCAGTGGGGCCTCCCATTCTTTATTCAAAACCCATGCCCCTTCTATGTGCTTCCCCTGCAGCACCTCACTTGTCTTTTCCTTTTTCTTGTCCATCTCTTCAACATATCTTTCATCTCCTTCACTTCTAGGGCCCGGATCAGGACCAGCTCGTCACCAGTTGTTAAGATAGAGAGTTCTTCAGGCAGCACAGGTAAGGGTGAGCTTGTTAATTTATTCATTTACATCAAAAATAGGCATATAAGATGGCAGGACAAGGACAGGAGCAGGGAGGAATCCCACTGGCTCCCACTGCCCAGGCTACATGGTTTCAACTGCCTTAGGTGGAACACTCACACGACAACATTCCAACTCATCCAACATTTTACACATGACATCACTCAGTCACTGATATCATTCAAACTCTGCCCAAACTCAAGTCCAGTCATAACACCCTCCTACTGTACCCCGGTGACGGGGTGCTGTGTCATTACTTTAAAAGCCTGAACACCGTAGAAGCTGTCACTCCATCTGCGGTCAAAGTTGATCGAAGGAGAGTTTGGATTCACCTCCAAGACATCAAACTGTATCTAGGTGAGACCCCCCTGCCCTCAGACACTGAACCTGAATGTGAAGAAGATGTTCGGTGACCCCAGAAGTGAGTGAAGACTAGAGCCAATCAGCAACTGGAGAAACAGCAAGAAAAAGAGACGCATTGCTGACATTTCAGCACAAGACCATTTCCCATCTGACAGTCTTCAAAAGGAGCACATGCAATTCCACTTTTCTGGTCCTTGCATTTCTATTGAAACCATTATTGGGCCTGATTCATGGAAGTGTTTTATAATGGCGCAATCCCATAGGAAAACGTTCCATGATTCAGGACCATTGTCTTTTAGGAGGTTGAAACTTGGGACCAACAGTTTTAGTGTTTGAAATTGAAAAGGTCTTTTCATTTCTTTTAAATGATCTTCTTACACTCTTAACTGAAGTTTTTCTTGCAGGCATTTATCACTTTAAAGAGAAGGAGACATTTTCTCTGGTGAAAAAATGCATTTATTGAATGAAATTAGATATTATCTTCTAGCACAAAGGGGGAATTATGCCCCTAGTTATTCGCAAAAGGTAGACAATGTAGCTACCATAATTATAGCAACATTGTTAACATTCTGTGGCCTTTATTTTCTTATTCTTATTGCATTAAGAGAATTGGACATTTATAGCACAGCCAGGCCAGTAAATATGAGCATAACTACTGTGACAATGACACATGATATGGCACTAGAGCAAGTCCCTGAATTAAGCACAGAAGTTAAGAGCTTGAAAGGAAGTGTTCTGGATGACTCAAGTATAATGATGATTCTGTCCATCTTTCTTATAATCTGTGATAGAAGCATATGAGCCAAGTGGGGAGGGAGACGTCTGATGAGCGTTTGTTTGTGTGTTCCCTCATTCCCTACGCCATTAGTGCCTCCAGAATATTCATAGCAACAGAAATACCTTCAGGAACTGCACATTGTCTAACACACCTTACACTATGCATGACCCAGTGGCAAATCCAGGGTCAGACAGAGTTCATAGCGTGGGTGACAAAAGCAGATTTTCCACGGGAGGAAAACTTTATAAAGCAAAAGAATATGACGATAAACGCAAGAAAAACAACACAAGGTGATGTACTTTGCTCCAGTAGAAATGGGACGGGGAGTGATTAAAATAGAAGGTCACCAAATGCTGCAGTGTAATCATGCACAAGGAAAGGAAATACATAGGTGCTGCAGTAGGGGCCAGGTACATATAAAAGGAAGTGTACTTACCAGGGATGGATGGGCTGAAAGATTGACAAGGTGCAAAACATTAGCCCTCCTAGGACAGACTAAAGAGATGGTGCAAAATGCCAACACCCAATGTCTTAAAGAATGGCCTGTATACACAAACATGCTCACCTGGGTGGATGATGAGAAGGGACCAGTGCCAATAAACCCACTAAAGAACACAACCCTATGCTTTTGGAATAAAGGGGCGGTGAAGGTGGGGATGAATACAGTATGTGGGTGCATCTCTGATGTACCTGGCATGAAAGTAGGTACAGCAGTAATATGGGACCACTATCAGGCCTATGGTTCAAGGGCCTACATGTGGCTTTCCCCCAATTGGGGAGGACTGTGCTCCCTGCAGGTGATAAGCTCACTGGCTTTAGTAGTGCACCAGAGTGATATGCACATTGGAGATTGACACCTAAGAAATAAAAGATCTCTACCCCATAAACACACCAAAAGGAATAATTGCATGTCAGCAAAAGCAGGACCGGCAGATGACGACATACCAGATGAGCATAAATTGTTCCGCAAAACAGAAACGTTCCTTGCATCCATCTTTTCTCCCGGGTTGCAGGCCCATACGAACACCACATGGCTGCAAATAACCCAAATGGGAGCTTTTACAGCCCATTAATACAACTGTTCCAGGCTTTAATGCCGTAAGGGAAGATCTGAGAGCAATAAGGCTCATGGCCCTTCAAAACAGATACGTCTTTGATCAGATAACGGCTATGGAGGGTGGCGTGTTTGCAAAAATTGGCCCGTCCTGCTGCACATATATGCCCGCTAATGATGAGGAAAATGGGTGCCTACAGAAGCGATAGAAGCATTTGTATTTGTATGTGTTTATTATTTATATCACATACCGAACCCTGAGGTAACTGGGTGCTTGAAAGACTTAGAAGTTACAAGCATGGTGAGGCAATGTACATTGAAAGCAAATAAAGATACAGAGATTGAGCCCTGGTTACAGATGGGTCAGACATCAGGAGACATTTATACAATAGCATAAGTGAGCTATGGTCAGAAATCATAGCAGTAACATCTTAATGTAAGGGCTTGATGCGCAGCCAGTTTTTTATTGAGGAAGGAAGGTCCTTGTCTGAGAGGTATGGAAATAGAGTTCCATTTTTTGGCAGCTTGGTCTGAGAAGCTGGCTCCTCCAGCTGTTTTTAAGTTGAACCTTGGTACCACCAGGTTGAGAAGTGAGACGATCTGGTGGTACGTGAGGGTTGGTGTTTGCAGATTCGATTAAACAGATTGTGCATTGATCGAATTGCACACATAAATGGTGGAGGAGGTGGGAGACATTGTGGGTGATAGTTTGTTTAACTATTTGTTCTCATGGATAACCTCCTGGTTGGCTAGCACATTCAAAATGCTACTGGCCATACTAGTACTGGTACTATTGGCCTTCTGTACCCTGAAAATATCAATAAGCCAATGCAAACATTGTGCCAAAAAGGCATGGAAATGAAATTAGTAATAAACTTGGATACTCACGTGCATGAGTATACCTAAACTGATGACTTCCTGTGCACATGTAGACAGCCCTATAGCTCCTCCAGAAAATATCCTCCTGATCCCCAGAATTACAAAAAGCACTGGTTAAATTGTGACATCACTGGAGTGTGCAACTGCATGCAATGGAGCATTGACGAACATGTGAGACATGGAGGTAGGTGAGTAAAATATGGGCACCCAAAGAGCATAAAAGGAAGAGGGTGGTTGAGGACTCAACCAGAGAAGGGAATGCTGGGAGGCAGATGAATATGTCATCCATAGATGATTCTGCCCTGCCCCAGGTCCAATACTGCAAAGGTGAGAAACGCTACTCACTAAGACAACCGTACCGCCCTTATCCCAGGCAGGTACAACAGGACATAGACACAATCTAAGCTGAAGATGGCAAAAGCCGTTTAACTAACCAACATTAGCAGGCGCACATATTAGACACGAAGTAGGCATGCACTCCACATGAAGAACACATACACTAGGTCACATATGCATTTATAAATGACAAATATTAAACAGCATCCACAAGACATGAAGAACTCGAATAGAACCAATGTATAAGATGAATGCAACATGAACGATACACGTGTCTCCTTTTTATCCCACAGCTTTCACTTACGCACCTCCAGCATTAACCGATTCTTCTGTTACTGCTCTTCTAGGGATAATCTCCTCTGCTCTAAAAGAAGCGTCCTTTCAGTCAGTTCCACCCCAGAGAGACCACGTGGGACCTCAGTGAGTCTCATGATCTAACAGAAACCTGATGCCTAGCTGAAACCCGGGACCTATGAGAAACTACACTACCTACCTTTGGGGGGAGTGGTGGGAACAGCTATCATTATCGCTGTGCCCATCTGCTTCCATATTCCCATTGGAATGGGTACTTGGGTTGGGAGTTTCAGATCACTACTGTCCTCTGGGCCTCCTCCACTATCCTAGCTTCCTCAAAAGCTTGAAACAGTGGTTTACTTACCTTACTGCCATAGGGGTGTCTTCTTTCCTGGTATAGCTCACGAAGGGCATTTGACTTCCGTCTCCTCAATGAGCTCATGTCTAGCTCCATTGTGCAAAATCACAAATATGCATGTCAGTGCTTCAAATGTTAAATGTACATTCTTATTCTGGATGACTGTGGGGTAGGCGTAGTCTGCACCACAGTGATGAAATGACTACTGCTTTGCAGAATACTGGGGTGAGTAGTGGCTAGATTGCCTACTACTCAGGATCACCCTACTATCAAACAAGAAGTGATCCCAATCAAAAAGGTGAAACAGACACAGCCAGACAGATGTATCTCCTTTGACTTTTGTGGTAACGCAGGCTAAGTGCAGGCTATACTCATCAGTAGGGGTGCAAGGTGGTAGTATTAGCAACTCTAACAACTCAAGTACAATGTTCCAATTGTACATAAGTTGCTTAAACGGTTTGTGACTGTACCGCAGACCACCTTAGAGCAAAACAATGTTCAATCCAGCAATCCATAGAGGCATCCAGTAGGACAACTAACAACACCCTCCCAGAAACCAGATTCCCAATAACCAGCGCAACATTCACCCAATTCAACCAATTGGCAAGAAAACCTACTGAAAGAAACCAATAGGGCTGGATCCCCAAGTGATCCATGCCCACCGGATATCTACAAACAGTTACTCATCCCTAAAACACCAGCCCTTTACATCCGACTACTAATTAACCTATGCCTGAACACTGGAATACTATCAAAATTATCCAAAATCGGCCAATAGTAAACCATTCTTTAAAAAATGATGCCAAAAAACAGATGACCCCTGGAACTACAAACCTATCTCAAGCCTACTCTATCCGGTGAAAATCTTGGAGAACCACTTGTACAAAGAACTGCTCAACGATGGGGAATCCAACAGACTACTTGACCAATCCCAGGTTGGTTTCAGACTGATGAGAGAAACAGATTCAGCACTCCCCTTCATATGGGACAACCTAAAGATGAATGCCGACAACAACACCCAATCTGCCCTCATACTTCTGGTTATATCGGCTGCCTTTGATACAATCAAACACACATTATTCAAAAACTAGAAGAAGCAGACATTTAAAACACAGCACTTCAATTGCTGAAATCTTTCCTCACCAATGGAACCGAAAGAACCTACCACCCTCCGTACACATCAAACACAAAAAATGTCACCTGTGGCATACAACAAAGATCAAACCTCTCTCCACTTCTCATCACTATCTACATGGCCCCCTAATGAAGCTCATACAAACTCATGGACTGACATCTTACTACTACGCAGGCAAAAAGCAACTCATTTTCAAGATGATGACCTACAACGAGCCTGACAGTGCCCTCCCCACACAACAACAACCTAACACAGACATCTCTCACATGTCCCTCATGTATGGAAACTCGTCAACCGTGACAGAAAACCTGGGAATACTCATGGACAGTGGTCTCACCCTGGAACCACAGGTCAAAGCAATAGCAAACAAATGATTCTACCATCTTCGACTAATAAGAGGGATACTCCCTTACACCTTCTTCCCACACTGTACCTCATTATCGTCTCACTGATATTATCAAGAATAGACAATGCAAATAGTTTCTACCTAGGAATGCCCAAACACCTCACCAAAAAACTACAGCGCATCCAAAGCACAGCAGAAAGACTACTCCTGAGACTAAATAGAAGAGATCACCTCAGCCCTGAGAATTCTACCTTGACTACCAGTCAAGAAACAAATCAACTTCAAATCCCTCTGCATTGCCAATATATCACTACACAGACAATGAGCCAAATTCCCCCAAACAATTATCACCCAATACCAACCCAGAAAATCCTTAATTTATAGCAACAACCTCCAAATAGAAACAAGACACTATGAGAAAATTAAACTCAGAGAAACTGCTTTCTCCATTCTCACAGTCAAACTATGGACCTCGATCCCGAAGGAAATGAAGATGACAGAAGACCACCTAATCTTCCAGAAATGGCTTAAAACATGGTTATTCAATGTGCCGAGATAAAAAAAAAAGAACAACAATAACTGTACAATGATCACCCTCATGGGCAGGCCCATACAATGCCGAAACCACATCCACAAAGGCATTGAAACTCTAGCCCTGAGGGACAGAACCGTGAGAACCCCAACAACCGAACACTCTGCAATTTTCGGACCGATGTTTCAACAAATGTGCATGATGGATCAAGAGGACCCTGGAAACCCAATGGCCTCTTGACAACACCCAGGCCCTCTAGATAATTGCCCACCCCAGTGACAGCTAACAGTCCCCTACACAATAGGTTCTATTTCCTTCATTGTAGTCTCGTCCCACCAATCCAATTCTAACCTTACGGCAATGCAAAGGGGATTGCCCTACAAAAGGAAAACAATAGCATAGCTGCATAGTATCCAGAGACCACCCAACACACTACTAACCATGTCCTCCTTTCTACCACCCTCCGTCACCACACACTTACCACCCACACCCAGATTGCTGGCGAACCATCCTGCTAAACACCCAAAACCGCACATCACTCTCAAACCAACTCACAAACCCCAACAACACAAACACTGGACCCTGCCCATCCAGAAACAATAAGCATGTAGCGTACAAAACAACGCACAACCAGAAAGCACACATGCAGAGACTCTAGTCACTCCTGGTTCTACATGCATCAACCCAACCCACTTTACCTCATGGATCCATGAGAGCGCCTGGAGACAATGGATTTGGCCGCAGTGCGCAGTATAAATGAACTCAACATAACATACCTTTTCCATCCCCAAAGCAGGACTGGAAATGCTTTTTTTTCTCTGGGCATTTCACACCTTGAATGGCCCGTCTTGGTGAAATGCACGTGCAGCAATCATGTGGTTGCTGGAAGCCTGTCATACATTAGTGTCGGGAGTGTGCTCCGACACTAATGTATGCAAGGGGGCTCAGCACAAATGCTCAGGTCACTTTGCAAATAAGGTGATCCGAGCAATTCTGAAAGCAGCAAAACTAAAATGAGTGCATTCGCTGCGCTCCTGTCATTTGCGCTGCTTTTTGATAATCTGTCCCAATGTCTGACTATACTATCCCATGAACAAATAATGAGTCAATATTTCTCCTAGTTGGAGAAGGAAACCTCAATGGATAAATTCCCTTCTAAACTATGTTTATAAGAAGGTGATGTTTTGCATGGTCATATTTTATTACAAATGCTTTAATACATTGCACAGTCACATAGATTTTATGTGTATATAAATACTTGTTTTTAAATCTGCACTATACAAGGCAAATGTTATTTTGTGGATTTAACACTAAAATCTTTTCACTGTCTTCAAAAAGGTGTTCTGCAGATTATTACGGATGGTTGGGATTTGCCCTGCAGCCTCTTACATGAAGGTGGGGGGGTGAGGGGGGTGTGACAGCTGTGCATTCGCCCACCCCCTACTCTTCCGATACTATGACCTTACTGAGCCTTCATTGGAAGGTAAGCAGTGTCTGTATATGTTTCAAGCATTTGGATTAATAAAGGCACATTTATAAAAGAAAATGCTCTGCGCCACAAATGGAAAAATAAATAGCCCTTCTTTTCCCTTGCTTCAAATTGTTTGGGGGATAAATCATATTGTATTGTAGGGGGGATTTATCCCCCTAGCCCCCCACATTTCCCACGCCCATGCAGGTATGTGCACATTCAACCTTAATCTCATAACTAGCATTCGAAGATGAGGCTTAGTAGAGTATTGCAAATACTCTGCGGGACTCTTGACCAGGGCTAGAATTGAGTATGCGCTCGATTGAGTTCTTTCCTAGGAAGTTATTCTTTATTCTGGGAACTAGTACCCACCGAAGACTGCCATACTTTCACGGACTGTAACTTCTCGTTTAGGTATTGCCATCTTCCCACATGCATGTGTGAATCCGTCAGTCGTCGATGTAGCCCCCTGGGGTTGCGCTTATACCCCAGGAAACCGGTGACTCGATGCCAGTGGGACTGCAATGTTATGTGGCATTCCTGGGTTTTCGTTTCTTAAATCACGCCAATCTGGTAGTTCAATCCATCTGGATCAACAAAGGAAAAACCATGACTACAATTCCCACCACGCACCAGGTTAAGCTAATGCCCAAAAACGATCCCGGTAACTCAGGGTCATCTGGGTGTCCGACCATTTTGCCATGGTAATCTTGTGTTAAGGAGACCAGTTCCCTCAATGCCATCGGGACAACGTGATAAGCGAGATGTTTACATTTATCATAGTAACCTTCTGGGAGTTGTAGTGTTGGGTTAGAATAGAAAACATTGGCCTTTCGCACCCAATGCCAGTGGTTTGTATTCGGAAAGCCCAGGACTGGAAAAGTGGTGTCTGGTCACATGGCATCATCTGATCATGACACAGCTTGGCAGTGCAGCGGTAGCAGGCAGGGCAGTTTCTAGCCAACTTGGTACTCAGGGCGAAACACCAGAATGTGTCCTCCCCGGCCCCACCATCTCCAACTGGCACACATCACTCCCAAACTACACCTGTGTGTCGTGCAACAAAGCTTCTCCTCAATATGAATAAATAATTTCTGTTTAAATGAAGCTGGTTTCATTACATTGTAATGCAAGCACATGACAGAAGAATTCTAATGTGAAAACACAGCTGTTGCTGCCCAAGTAAATGTTTTTTTTGCCACCTGCTCTAATGGAAGGCCTGGTCTGAATTCAGTTTCAAACTGTCCCTACTGGCACTCAGCGGTGTGACCAGCCTACCAGCGTCTGAGGCCCACTGACTACTGGCCCTGTGTGGCAGGTGTTGTGTTCGTACCACCTCACTTGAATTTTGCAGGGGGCAATGCTAGACTACACTAATTATTTTCAGATGGAAGGTTTTCATTCCAAGATGGACAGTCTGGTACACTTGTATTGCACTCTTTCAAAATATTTCTATGCGAGTGGGAAAGGGGACAAATAGCACTAGTGAGGGCTCCTGTATGCTTTGCATTAGATCACAGAGCATTTCAGGACTATAACAGTGATTAGAGATCTCTCTATTGGATAAACAAATCTTTGATAAAAGGATTGTATGTGTGAAAGTCACCCCAACATTAAAATGTTTGTAACCATAAACCATACATACTCATTTGGACAGCTTACGATTTTGGATGCAGGTATAAAATGAGTGCAACACCGCAAGGGCTGGGTCTCAGTGAAGGCAAGCCCAACCCCCAAAACAGAAACATCTTTTGGGAATTATATCTATAGACAGGACAGGATACCGTAGAAGAGAGACTCAATAAACAATTCACAAAAAGGCTACACAGAAAGGATTGTAACTCGTACAAACTTTAGCCTGACCAGTAATAAGCTGATTAAATGTTTTAAACAAAACCGGCTTCCAATGCATGGTAAAGGGCCCACAGTTCCTCAGCCACTACCTCCTCACCATTACGCAGGCCTCAGGGGTTATTTCTGCAAAAAGTAGCAGGCCCATGCTTTATCTAACAGAGCTGCCATTGGCATCTCTTATTAGTGCTGGCTTGCAGCTAGTGAAAATCATGGTGTGGCAGTGTAGAAAGGGTTTTTGGCACAGTGTGAATTTACAATGTGAGGCAACTTCTTTGATTGCTTTATGCGTTTAAGTGTGGGCACAGTATGGCATGCACATCATAGCCACACACACAAAACGTTCCAGTGTGCTATTGTATGGACATTGCACACATCAGACAAAAACAGGAATATGTGCTGTCACATACGGGAGTGCCACATAGACGCCATTATCAAACAGGGTGGTGGCTTGTGCAGCACACAAAACATTGCTGTACAAATATCACTGCATTTATTTGCCATGGACTACTGGCTTCATGGTGATACCCAATGAGCTCTACTTTCCTAATCAAGGTGCCAAGTGACATTGAGTTGCCACCTGGTGTGCGCGCAAGGCAGTGGCTGGCTTGTTTAGACAATTAAAAGACCTTTGATGCTGAGTGGATGCATTTAGTCCATGCCCCAAAGCAGCCACTAGAATACGTAAGCAAGAAAATGACAGAGATGCGCCATATGTAACTAAAAGGCTATATACAAATAAAAGGTGTTGTTGTGTCAAATAAAGAGACATTAAAATAAAGTAAATAGTTTACAAGTTTGTGTGGTATTTTGATTCTCTTTGAAGAATGCATAGGTTTGGTGAATAAAAATGCTCCATGTTCAGGTCTTAACACTGAAATGTTAAGCAGATACTGTGTAAAAACAATGGCGTGTTAAATGAGCTATCAGTTATAAATTGCCCCATTTGAAAGGCTGCCAACACAAAGAATGAGGGGCACAGGGTGTGTGACTCCAGAGCATCTCACACGCTGCGTTTGGAATATGCATTCCTTTATTTGCATATTCCAAACCCATCTCAGTCATCCACACGTCGGCAGAGAGCAGCCAGCCGCACATCTCAGGAGCTCACACCAGCACCGCAGGCTGCTTAATCTTTTGTGCAGTCAGATCAGAGTCAGCTTTCTGGGTGGACCCCCTCACTGCGCCCCCCTCCTGAACTGTTTCGCTCTACTCCCCAGGTCGTCGCCCGTTCTGCCCCGGGCCAAGAAACTGGACTGGTCTCAGGACCAAAATTGCTACTTCCTTTGGGAAGTGTGGTGCATTGTTCAGTCAGGGATGGCGTAAGGGCCTTTCAGCTTTTCAAATCAAAGGGACCTCGAGCCTCAGGAGGACCCATAGCAAGTGCACCGATGTTGCCGGTCAGCAGTCTTGTAACACTACAATATATTCATTTTGGTATCCAGTGATTTTACAGAAGATTTTTTATTTGAGGCATTTTTAACTAAAACATTTTTACTGAAAAAATACCCTTTAAAAAAATATATATATGTATATATGGGGAAAGGGGTTAAAACAGGTGGAGAGGGGGTGGTGGGGTAAACACATAGGGAAACAGGGGTTTGAGGGGTGACCACCCCAAAATAAAATTTTAAAATTTGGTATTTTTTCAGTACAAATTTTTAGGTAAAAAATGACTCGAATGAAAAATCATCAGTAAAATCACAAAGAAGCATTCCTTTCGCTATTTTTGTTCTGGGGCTTAAATGGGCACTTTGCATGCTCGCATTACAAGCTGCATTTTCTCTTCCTACTGGGTATACAGAAATGCTCTCACCTCATTGCCTTCCAACACTGGTTCCTCCACATCCGCCACTAGCTGACAAAGAAGGGCTTAGAGCTCTTCGTGGGCATTTAGTGTTTAAGCTCCCTGCTGTCGTGATAATCCGCGGCTATTGACCTTGTCTTTGTCACCAATGTAATGTGTGCACCCCACGGGTGGCTCAGACTCTTTTCGCTCTAAGCAGGGGGCCTCCAACCAATCACGTTGAAATGGGCCACCAAACATCTCCCACTGGGCTTGAGTTCCACCCTGATCTAATTGTAATGTTCTTGTTTATTTATGAGGCGCTAACCATGAGCAGTGTCGTTTCGCGGCACCTCAGATTTCTAACGCTCGCCTGGTGCCTTCACTTGCCACTCATGAGAGCTTTGATGCCTTTTCCCCTCACCTGCGGCAATAACCCCCCCCCCCACAAGCGCTGCCAGATGTGGGCCCTGTATGGTGAAGCGCTTTCTCAGCCCCCCACGCGCCTAGTGTTTATCAACAGGGTAAATAAACTCTGTGCACCGCCTGGGCCTGGCCAACGCCACGCAGAGGTCAAAGGCTATTCAATGAAAGGAGCTGCGTGCACGTGCAGTGTGAGACGTGCGCAGCAGGCCTGACGCCGCGCGGCGGCTGCGCCATTATTTGCGATGTGTGCGCGGCGCATGGGGGGCGCGCGGGGCAATGCACCTGCTGGGCCCGGGAAGCGCGAACAGTGGCGCGCATGTGCTCCAGGAAGGAGTCAGCTAACAGGTAATAAAAGTGAGGCTTTTATGCCCCCCCCCTGCACCCCGACCTCTGCCCTGCAGTCAGCGCAGACCCCTCCCAGACTCACAGACAAACGGGCCCCTTCCCATGTTTCCCTAATGCCGCAGTAAGTCGGCATTAGGGCGCGCTGGGCCTCGAGGGTGGCAGTCAGAGAGAACACACCCGCGGGGATACTAGGCTGGGGTTTCTCGGACCCTGAAGCAATTAGCAGCTGCCCCCTAAGGCAAACCCATTTGTCCATGTATCCCAACAAGGAAGTACTTTTCCACTCCGATGGGTTTTTTTTGTGCGGATTTACATGTTTCGCGTTTTCGAGAAATCCAGCACTGCATTTCCCAGAATGCAAAGCAAGACACGTGCACGAGAATCTCCTGAATGATATGGAGATGCGGGCATGCAAGCTTTTCTGCCGTTATATTGAGGTGGAGTGCAGCCCTCTGGGGGCCTTGTCCAAGCAGCCCGAACTTCCACCCATGCGTCATGGCAGAGCACTCACCAAATGTAGCGGGTGTGGCCCGGAGATCAGTGATTGGTTGCTTCTGGGAGGGGAAGATCGGAAACGAGGCTGGTGCTGATTTTTTCTTTGCCGAGGGTTCCCTAAAGCTACGGATGAGGTGAAATTGCTTGACCTAATCTGTAACCTGATCGATGAAATCAGGGTCAATAAAAATACCAAGCATAACGTTATGTTGTGTGGTGACCTTAATATGGAAATTCTGGTTGGAGGAAACCCAAAGAATATCTGCAAAGCTAGAAAAGAATACAAAATAATAAAAATATGGGAAGAGATGTCATCTAGACAGATATTAATGAATGGAAATACCAATGGTGATGTTCAGACAAAACCAACTTGCGAAAGGAACAAAGCAAAATCTGTACTTGATTACTTCTATATATACAGCGATCGAAGCAAGAACATTTGAAATCTGTGTAATACCATCAACACACAGTGATCATAACATAGTAAAAATTGAACTATCAGGCCAAAGAAAAAGCCATGAAGAGAAATGGCAACATAAGATCAATGTGGCACCCGGGAGAAATCTAGTTTGAATGGATGATGTAAAAATCATAAGACTAACAAAAAGTCTAATAGCCAATGAGCGAATAGGAGATCCCATAGAATCACAGCTTTATTACAATAAAATAAAATAAAAAATGTTGCTGGCGAATTCAAAGGTGAGCGGGAGCTACATTGGGCTCTTACATTTTAATAGCATGTTTGTTGTCTTTGACTGTTTATATGCGCTCGGTGCGCAATGGTTTCTTCCCATGATTCCTGCTCCAGCACACTCCCGCCTCCCTCCCAGCCATTGACCCGATTGGCTCATGCATCTAGTGCTGCTTTCCCAGCGAGGCACTAGGCCAGCTTGTGGAAGAATTTCTCTATTCTCGCGCCTCCTCCACTTCCCCGCCTGCTGCCCTGGTGAGTAGAATATGCTTTTGAGACCCTCTGGGCGTCTGCTCCACCTAAGAAGCTGCATTTTGTTTGTGCCCAAGTCCCTTTGGTGCCCCTCCTCGCCCTCCATTCGCCAGCCCTCCCTCGCTTCCTGACTTCCTCCACTGACCGCCTCCCACTGTCCCTGATTGGCCCTCCCGGCCCACAACACCAGCCTGATTGGTGCCTGAATCGAGTCAGCTGGGCCTACCGACCCGTGCCCTCTTCCTGATTCTCCTTCCGAACCGGCCCCCTGCTCCCATTGGTCCTCTCGGCCCTCATCACCGCTCCTCCCAGGGCAGCCCTCTGCCCGTGCAGCCCTGCAGCTAAGGGCCCCATGGCAAAGGGTGGCTCCTACAGAGGCGGCTCCAAGATGTGTCTGCTGGTGTCAGCAGGGGAAGCCAAGGAAGCCAGCAGCTAACAGACACCAACAAAAACTGTAAGTGTGGCATGGGTGGGATGTAGAGCAATTCCTCTACACCAGAAAACCCCCACCACTCTACCTCCCCATCCCATAACATAGACTGCCATAGACTTAGCCCATGCATACCTAGAAAGTTGTATGACCACCAGCCGGATATCAACCATGACAGTGTTTGAAATGTTGCCTTGCACTGCATCCTAACATACTAGTCAATGTTAACAAGTGTCACACCTGGAGGGAATTGGGGACGCTGGCCTGCGTCGCATCTAGACAGAATTGTGAATGTTAGCATATGCCACACTTCGATGAATTTGAATGCTAGCATGTGCCAACTTAGAATTGAGAACATCAGCCTGTGCCGTATTTAGACAGGATTGTGAATGCTAGCAGGTGCCACACTTAGACGGACTTCTAACTTCGCCCTGCGTCGCATCTAGGTAATATTGTGAAGGTTAGAGAGTGCCACACCTAGATGGAACTATGAAGATTATCAAGCACAACACTTAGAAGGAAATGAGAATGTTAGCACTTGGATAGCATTGTGAACATTGGTTTGTGCGGTATCTGGATAATATTGTGAAGATTGGTGAGTGCCACACTCAGACTGAATGGAGTAGGTCAGCGGTTGCTACACTTAAACAGAACTGTGAATGGTTGCATGTTAAATGTCACATAACCCACTAACCAATATAAATTCAAACTCTCAGCACATTTAAAAAAAATCTCACACAACCATCTCTTGCACAACAAGTTGCACGCACTTCACCACACTGCAACAACACATAAGTCGCACCAACAGCACACGCGGACTGACACCGATCCAATACTCGCACCAAAGCTCAGCACCCGGTGTCTACCGAGTTGAAGCTGCCAACAGTACACCACTCCTCTCACTATCCTACTCCCTCTTCACCTTACTAACCCATCCCACCTTCTCATTTTACAGATCCTCCAGAGCGCCTGGGGACCAATTCCGTTGGTGACGGTGCGCTATATAAGTACCGTTAACATAACATAACATACCCGAGACTGAAGAGTTCCCAAGTTCCCTTGCAAGCCTGCCAGATCACAAAGAGGGGGCTACCCTGGTGGGAATTCTCTCAGGCCACCAGGAAACCTTACGCCAGCACTTTCCCATCTACTACTGCAAAAACGGAGAACTGTGCTGTAGCGTTAACAACTTCTCTGAGGGTCGACTTTAGCAGTTTTGGGTCTCCAGTCTAGACTGGGCCTTTGTAGACCCCAGAAATACTAAACGCTACATTGGAACCCCAGGCCAGCATTTGTGGTGTTAGCATTTTTTTAAGGAAATCAGTTTTGCACACATGTTGAAGGCCTAATTTCCTTTTTAAAAGTTCCTTGATGCCCGAGGGTTTAGTGCGCTTTATAAATGTAAACATAAATAAATACATTTACAAAGTACAGAGCTGGTGCGATTAGTGCTGTCCTCCTCCTCTTGTTTCTAGAGGCGCGACAGGGCAATAGGGAAGGAGAGCAGGGAGATGGCAGAGGGCAGGTCATTGAGGGGTCTTGGGGTTTATTTATTTATTTTATGTATTGGTTGCTTGTTAGGCGCTTATACAATAAGAATATACTGTTTCAAAGCACCCACAGAGCAGGGAGCGAGCGAGGGTGGGAAATACATTTCAACACAACATTTAAGAGCAGAGGGGGAAAAGGGAGGAAGACAAGCCTACTATGCCTTGTGAGTATTCAGAATGTGCAAGTACAGAAAGGAAGAGGGAAGCGGGGTAAGTGCTGAGGAGCCGGAGCTCATGGGTGAGCCATAGACGAAGTGCTAGGAATGTTGAGTGCTACATGGCTTCGGCTGTGGGAGGTGTAAGTGTGAGCCTCCAGGGCAGAGGGTGTGCAGATGCAAAGTGCTGTGGATAGACAGGAGCTGGGAAGAATTGGTGTGGGTGGTCAAGGCCCCGAAGATGCATAAGTGCCAAGGACACTGATTCAGCACTTGTGAGATTAGCAGAGGGGAGAAGGAGGGAAGGAGGAAGAAAATAAGAAAGTCTTAAGGAGCTTCTAGAATTTGAGAATATCCTGTTCAAGGTGCAGGGGGAGGAGGAAGGCTATTCCAGAGGAGGGTGCCCACAGAGGAGAGTGAGCAACCCCCTGCCCTCTGTTTAGCAAAACGCTTTACACACAAAGAGTTGGTGCCAGAGGAGCGAAGTGGTCTAGACGGAGAGTATTTAGTAAGATAAAGTTGAAGATAGTGTGGATCCCGGGCCCAGACAGCATTGTGGATGATGCAGAGGGATTTGAATTTAATCTGTGCAGCAACCGGGAGTCAATGAAGACTTTTTATTGCAGGAGAGATGCAGTCCTTAGGCTTAAGGCCAAGGATAAGTCTTGCTGCCCTATTCTGGTTTAGCTGCAGGGGGTCACAGAGTGGAAGGTGGTAGATTCAGGAGGAGGCTGTTGCAGTAGTCAAGCCTAGAGAGAACAAGGGCTCCAGTAACATTGAGCCTCTGAGGCAAAGTGAGAAAAGGTAGAATTCCTTTGAGAAGGAATGTCTTGAGTGTGACGGAGGAAGAAGAGAGAGGTGTCGAAGATGACTCCAAGGTTTCTGGCTTCAGAAGAATGAGCAGAGGGAGGGTCCAAGGAGGAAGGCCAGAGTGAAGGGAAGAAGGGGGTTTTTACAGGCATTGAGGCAGAGATCATTAAGGGTGTAGGTTAAGAGCGTGGTGGAGTTTGGGGAGAGGTATTGCAAGTGGGGGGCGGAAGAAACTGGGGCCAAATCAGGGATGGGAATGGGACAACAGCTGAAGAAAATGGCAGCACAAAAGGAGTTGTGATATACCAGGCAATGCCTTTAAAGGCCCAGGTAATCACACTGTGTCAAGGTTTGGGAATGGAAATCCTAAGGACTCACAATATAGCCTCCAATTTCCACATACTGACACTGTTGACAAGGACGCTTGTAGTCACCGGAGCAGTGCCAGACTCTCTTATGCAGGTCAAGATCATCTATGCCCAGTTAGCATATCATAGCCAGACACTACTATGCCCAGTTTCAACAGTAGTGTCAGATTCCATCATGCCCCCTTATTACAGTACTGGCACATTCCAGTTTGCATAGTTATTACAGAAAAGCCAGTTATCATTATGTCCAGAAAGGAAAGTAATCCTATATTTCAGTATCGGGCCAGTTAGCACTTGAAGGCCAAATGCTGTTGTGCATTTATTTGTTTGTGCTTCAGGGACAGTTTATGTGCAGTGCTGGGGGCAATGTGTGTGTGGTGCAGTGGTAGGGGTGGTGTGGGGATGTGCACTGATGTTGGTGGTGTGTGCAGTGCTGAGAGTTGTGTGTGTGTGTGTGTGTGCTGTGTTGCAGTGATGTGTGCAGTGATGATGAACGGCTGTGTGCTTGCAGAGCTGAGGTAAGGGCAGTGTGTGTGTCTGTCTCTTTGTGCCTGCAGTGCCACAGTGGTGTGTATGTACAATGTGGTACTGGGTTGATTGTGTGTGTGTGTGATTGTGTATGTGCAATGTTATGTCAATGTGCTTTTACACTGCAGCAAATCACCACCGTAGTAGTTTCAGATCCCCCTAGGCTTGTCCGTTGACTTGCAAACTGTGCCCTCACCAGTGGTATTCATACCCTATTCTGCTACAGGAAAGAAATGAGTCAGGGGGTATAGGAGGATGGGAAAGTTGGAAACACTGACAGGGAGGGAGGGATCCACCAGGAGAGAGCATGTTTTGTGATGTCATGGGTGCATGTCAGTCCCGTTCGGTGGATCCATAGTTCTGCAAAAGGGAGGAGAAAGCTATACCCTAAAGCGATGTCATAATTGGGTTGTGATTCCAAGTCATAGTTGGAGAACTCTGAGTTAGTATACAGTGTAATGTTGGGAGCATGAGGGGCTTGAGAGTGTGTTCTGGCAAGTCTGGAAATTTGGTGACTCTTTTGTTCGGACATTTCCATACTTTGTACCCCAAGCCAAACTCAAGAATGTTAATTCTGTGACTGCCAAGCCTGAGCCAAGAAAGTCATAGTAAAGAATAGATGAATGTTGATGATAACAGAAGGTAAGGACATGGAGTGTTTAAATAATATTGCAATGAAAATGGAATTATGTGTGCACGAGTGCAGTTCTGGGTGGTGTTGGGGTGGTCAGGAAAGGTCCCTATGATGAAGAGGGGTTCACGTTGCGCATGCCATATTTGTGACTGGGGGTGAGGTAAGGTTGGCGTGATGTTGCAATTGTATATGTAGCCAGTGTAGTTAAAAATGAATGGGATGTGTTAATTCAAGTGTTTTGTGCTCATTGATACATATTAGATCTGCACACGCATGGTAAGATAAATGCCAAAAACTCAAAATGAAATATAAACACAATCTAGACATGGTGTGCTACGAAGTTCCTAGAAGTTGGCAGATGAGGAGTTTCATAATGTGAATGCGAGGAAGGGAATTTGTCATGAAAACCCCACTGTAAAGAAGCGACAATATTTATTAAACGTGCATGCACACTGATACACATACACAGGTAATTTATAAATCTACACATCGTCAGCTTTCATAAATGTATTAAACTCTGCTGTCAGGTGTTTGCGAGGTGAATTTTAAGTGACTGGGAAATCCAGTTCTGCAGGGTCGAAGACCGGATGAGGTGTAATGATTAACCAAGCAGTTGGTCAGCCAGCAAAATGACAGGGGTTTATGGCCTGGTAGTTTCACAGAAGGCAGATGTAATCTCTTTTAAGTATATGGGAGCTTGCAGAGGGATCCAGCCATTTTATTTTGACCAACAATAAACGTGGGGTGAAGTGACGCTCGAGGACAGAGTGACCAATACGCATGAGTTTTCATTGTTTTCTCAAGATGTGCCATGCGTGCTGAATTGCTAGTTGTTATGATTAGAATGTTCTGGAGAGCAGGCTGGGGTGGGTGAGATGGTTATCAGCAGTTCAAATGGAACCTGTATATTCTGCCTCTACTCATGTCATTTGAAGTATTTGTGGAAACAATGTGCAATTACTTTTAGGGTTAGAAGTCTCAGACCAGCTGTTCATGTTCATATATGAATGTGTAACCATGTGATGATGTCATAACCTACCACGGATGAATCCTTGGAAAGAGTATGTTGTACACATGAGCTGAAGATGGTAGTCAAGTTAACAGCAACCAATGGGAATTTGGAGAAAGATTACATTTCCTTGTATAGGTTTCAACCAATCACATGTGGCGGATGGATTGTAATAAAATATATGGGAGTGTTTTAACTGTTCCAAAAATGTATATAATGTGTCAAATTATGTGGTTCGGGGAGATTCTGGCGAGTTTGACTCTACAGCGTCATCTAGCCCTTCCCCGGGCGATTGTACAATAAACTTGCTTTACATACAAACGTGTACTCATTCTTTAAGTAGTGGGCCTGCTTTGGGTTAAGGTGATTAGAGGCCCATCCATACTGTGGTATGCATGAACATTGTAATACTGGGGACAGTATGCTTGTGCAGTGTTAGAAGCATTGTGTGTGTATGGTTGCAGTGCTGGAGATGGTGTATAGATGTGGGTGTAGTGCTATCGGTGTGTGTAGTGCTGGATCTGTCTGCTTTTTGTGAGCGTGGTGCAGTGCTGGAGAGTATGTGTGTTGATGCTGCAACTGCAATATATGGTGGGATACATTATTATTATTAGGATTGCTTATATAGTGCAACTCGCGCAAAGGTCTCAGTGCGCAGCAAGAGGGAGGAATCAGTCAATCATAGAGCAAATATAGATTACACAAAAAAGTCTAGTTTTTGGAATTAAATAGAAAGGTTTCTACAGCTTTCTTAAACTTTGATAAAGCTGGAACATTACAAAGATAACAGAGCAAGGATTTCCAAAAATCAAAAGTAGTACCTCCAAAAATGTTCAATTTGCATTTAGGCTGGAACAGTTTATTACTCTTGGTGGATCACAACGGACGAAGGTCCAGGGGTGTAGACAGTCTTAACTAAGGAGGAGCTATAGTAGCCACACATTTGTGTGTCATGGTAAGAATTTTATAAGAGATACACTGTTTAACCAGTAGCCAGTGTAGAGACCGACTGGCTTCCATTTTATGATCAGAGCACCTAAGGCCACAGACAGCTCTTACCGCATTATTTGGAGAAGTCTTCAGTATCTTAAGGTTGGTTTTTGACGTACCAGCCAGAAGACTATTGCAGTAATCTATCCTAGAATTAATAAGGACAGTAGCCAATGTGGAGAAATTTTTTCAGAAAAGTAATATTTTATCTGCCTAATAAGGTTCGTTGTGTATGCCCACGCGATTTTAGTCTGCGTAACCTGTTTTTACATATGTAAGTTAGAGTCTAAATAAACTCTGAGTGTCTTTACACAGGAACAGGTTTGGATCACACAGTCTGCTGCGTGAAATTGAGAGTACCTAGAATCCAATCTGGAAAAACGTTGGCTGGAGTCAGCTAACATCAGCTCAGTTTTCCTGTTGTTTAAAGCAAGTGAGTTGGCGTTCATCCATCTTTGAATAATCTCATAGATGCGGACAATGTCAGCTGAGTCCTTATCGTAATTGCCTGATAGATGAAAGACCACCTGAGTATCGTCGGCGTGGTTACTGTAACTAACGCCAACGTCATCCAGAAGATGAAATAGCAAGCAAATATATAGATTGAATAACATGGGGAAAAGACAGGCTCACATGACTGTATTTCAGAGTCAGACTGAAAACACCCCAAGGTAACTCTTGCTGTCCTTGGTCCCAGAAACTATCGAGGCCACGCCAAGGCTGAGCCAGAACAATTCACCACCCCCTCCAACCTCTCAAGCAGTAGACCGTGATCCACAAGGTCAAAAGCTGCCGAGAGGTCGAGTAACATAAGTAGGGCAATATGTCCAGAGTCAACAATCCTGGCAAGATCAGACTTGAGGTCAATCATGGTGGTCTCTGTTCCATGCTTAGCACGGAATCCTGATTGAAAGGTTCCCAGAAAACAATGAGTTTCAATATGATCCTGCATCCGTACAAATGCAATCCTCCCCAGTATGTTTATATAAGAACTACATACATAATAAAGAGCTTGGCAAAGCAAGTAACCTTTTGTGTTCAATGTTTCATGCTTGTATCCCCCCATTTGGTTAGTCCATTTAAACATCTTGAAAGGGAAATACATGCCTTTTAAAGCCTCTCTGTGGTGTTACTTTCCACACCCCTTAGACTGGCATTCATTTTTGACAACTTGGAGACTTAAGCAGGAGACCTAATTTCTGTCTTTTTCAATTTTTCCATTTTTTTAAACTATTTTTTTATTTACTTTGTTTATAATTGCTTTAGCCAATTTTTACAAAACTGTTGCTGCTTTCCATTTTACAAATAAATGCTGAAAGATAAAAAATAAAATAGAGAATATAGAAAATAAGAAAATAAAACAGAGAGATTTTCATCTGTATTGATGTGTAAAAATCAGTAAAAACGGAAAACAGGGAGCATTACTTATATAGTAGGAGACCACAGACAGCAGAGGCAGTTCTAGGGGCAGGTCCCTTAATATAAGAGCTCTGTTTGGTTCAGTAACATACAGGGACGTCATTTCATGAAAATGCAAAGAGGTAGTGGAAGTGACATTACACAATACTTGACCTCTGATGATATCACAAGAAGTGATGTGATTTGGCCCCGAATTGACATCACGGCAAGCAATGGAACACGGCATTTCACCCCTTTATGAGTCTAGCAATTATTGTATAGAATTCCAGAAAGACAAAATATTTGTTTTTCCTATTCTTTCTTATTTAGGGTCACTTCTCAAAGTGTTACACTTGTGGAACCCCCTGTTTTTTTAAGAGTTCTCACAAAAAATCAGCCACTCTAGAAACAAAAGAGCCACATGGCACTGGCCACAGCCCAGGAGCTTCAATAAAACAACTGAAAACAAGAATATATATATATATATATATATATATATATATGTATATATATATATATATATATATATACCAGTTATGGTAAAATAAGCAACCATAACACGCGCCACCACCATGCACCGCTAAGACTAACACCCAGGACATCAAAGATGACATCACAAATGTCATTGATCTCTGGCCGGCCTCTCTTGGCCCTCTTCATGCTCCATCCTGCAAGGCTAAAAACCTTGGGGTGATCTTCGACTCCACACTCTCCTTGTCCCCTCACATCTATGATGCCTCTAAAAAGTCACACTACCAGCTGCACCTCCTCAGAGGTATCCTTCCTTTCCTCTCCTTCCTGCAGAAGCTCACTTTCTCCAGAGCTCTGGTTCTCTCTAGGCTGGACTATTGCAACAGCCTCTTTCTAAATCTGCCTGCTTCTACTCTCCACCCTCTGCAACTTATCCAGAACAGGACTGCGAGACTAGTCCTTGGCCTCAAGCCCAGGGAACGCATCTCTCCAGGACTGAAATCTCTGCACTGGCTCCCAGTGGCTGCAAGGATAAAGTTCAAAACCCTCTGCATTGTCCACAAGGCCTTCTGGGGCCTGGGGCCTCAATACCTTCAACTCTCTCTCCCTAAATATCATCCTTCTCGAGCTCTCCGCTCATCCGCCTCCAACTCCCTCAGAGTCAGTCTCTTCTCTAAGCAACAAGTTGGAGGTAGATCTCTTTCTTCGGCTGGGGCCTCCCTCTAGAAAATCCTCCCTGCCTACCTTAGACTTGAGGAAAACCATCCCCGGTTCCGGAAGCACTTCAAAACCTTTCTCTTTGCTTCTGCTTTTTCTCCTCCTCTCCTCTGCTGACCTCCTGGGAGTTACCGGAACAGTACTGGCTACCTGGACACATTCCGATCTCTAACCCAGGCCCCCCCACCAGCATCACACACCTGCACTGACCACTGGCAACCTCTGCAATTGAGGACTGTTTCTGTATCCCAAAAGTGCCCCTACCAGCCCTTCACACCTGATGTCTGCACTTACCCATGCACTGCCACATGATGGCCATTACCTTACTTATTGTTTTATTTATTCCTATGTACTACACTGTCCCCGCCCCTTCCCACGCACTTGCGCAATCTGAATGACACCTGACCTATTATGATCGTTGTCTGTCCTCCCTTTGTTCCCCCTCCCTTGCCGCGTAGCGCCTTGAAACACTTGTGTATAGGTGCGTTATAAATGCCATATCATATCATATCATCATATCATATCATATCACATGACATCACATGTGAAATTAATTTTGATGAAAAGTCCCTACAAGGGGTTGTGTTTATAATGTTGGTAACAAGATGTCAGGGGTGATCGGGAGACCTTTCATGAACTAAATCTATTAAAGAATGTACTCATCTAAACAACACTGTATTGGAGTGGTTGTTTTTAATACAGGAATCCAATCATACATAAACATAGGCAATGGCTGCAGCATGCCCCATGGAAGTAAAATATGTACAATCTTGTAATATTGGATAGCAAAATAATGAACTCTACCTTATCAGAGTTTGGAGTAATATTAAACATGGAATAACTAGCTAACAATTCAAAACTTACTACCCACCTTTGCTAGTGCAAACAATACATATGAAGATTTACAATGCACCATGAGCTGAGACCAAACCCTAAAGAAAGTACTTTAAGAAGATATAACAAGGTTGACATCTAGATATATAGCACCTTTTGAATTGTAATATTCTGACTGTCAGTGAACAAAACCACCTGGCCTTGATATGTCATTGAACAAAAACAAGTGAGTCCGATATGTGATGTCATCAGTGATGTCATCAATGACATGTGCGATGTCATATTTGATGTCCTGTGTGTTAGTCTTAGCAGTGCACAGTGGTGGCATGAGTTATGGTTGCTTAGCTCACCATAGCTGGCGAATCTCTGAGGTTTTTCGGTTTTACTATTAACCATAACGTCCCTGTAACAAAGGTTTTTTCATTGAATTTCATAGGTTTTTACCAGTGCTTGCTACTGTCCTACAAATTACTAATATCATAGTTACCCCAATATAGCAACATTTGTGTCTAATTTACAAAGTGTCACCTTAAAGCTCTGCCATTTGCCACCTTCTAGCATAATTTGTAACACTTCTATACACTTTTAGCAACTTTTTTCACTGTTTTTGCATCCGTCGACATCCGCGAATGTCCAATGTCATCGCAGTCCTTCCGGACAGTGCCACGTGACCATGCGCTCATGCGTGGCACAATGACGTGTCCGCGAAGCCACGCACACTTCGCGATTGGGTCTTGCTTCGAGGACAGTGAAGAACTGCATTTTCTACTGATCTAGGAACTTTGAAGTTCAACATGTTCCCTCGCACAGCTCCTGCACCTATACTTACTCGTTCTCCTCATTATCCATTAACAATGGCATCGGCTATTGCCATGCCTCCTCCCCAAGAGCCACCACCACCAGCTGGAGGACCTACACAACAAAAAAAGTGCAGTACCTCCAAAGACAATGAAGAGCACCAAGAAGATGAGGTAGAGGAAGTACCTACCTCTAGCACCCAGAGAGAATCATTGGTGTGGCAGTTCATTACCACTTTTGGGAATGTACCAAAGTCTAAAGCTACCAAAGTGAAATGCACTGAAAGCAAAAGTCGCAGACTACCTAGACACTACTCCTACGGGATCACCTCCATGCGCCGCCACACCATATCCAACAACTGCAATGCTCTCAAAAGGGATGTTCATTTCTTAGCAAGTAGTAGGCTGTCTTCCTCCACCAATACTGTAACCAAAAGAGCCTACTTCTGTGGGACACAAACACCCACCAGCTACCCTGCAAGCAATAAAAGAGGCTGTTGATCCATATCTTTCGAAGACAACAGTCCTCTGTATATACTGCAATACACCACTCTGCAGGGGGAAGCCATTTGGAAGTGCTTTTGAAGCTGTAATCAAGGACTGTGAGAAACACTGCCCAATTCCTTAGAAATAACACACACGCAACATCTTCCCCCGTCCACCTGCACCTCCAAATTAGTGATGTGTGCGGCTTGCCTCATTTCCCTCCCCACCTTACATTCTAGCATCTCCTACAAAAAAAAAGAATCATCAAAAAACAACAAAAGAAAGGTTCCGTTAGGAACCGCCTTTCACAGTTAAAAAATAGAATTAAAAACAATTCTTATAGACTCCATCTACTTTACATATCTCAGTAAAGTACATGCACACCTAAAACTTTCCAACATTTCCATTATCATTTTGTGTTATGCTAATAGGAATATCATTAAACTGGCATGTTTGATTTTTTTAAATAATAAAATGATGCTGGCAGTTCTGTTTCTGAAAGTGGAGTTTGCTAATCAGATTTTCCTTTCATAAAGCTCCATGCAAAATGCATAGTGCATACATGTGCCCTTGCTGTGCCACTCTACCTAATAACTGCAGCACCTGCTCTTCTGTGGCATGGGGTAGGTAAATCACATGTGCATACCTGACAGCTGCTGTGGCCACAAGTCACTGCTGCTAGAGGTCATATTTTAACTCCAGCATCTCTGATTCAAACTGAAATAATTGTTGCCTTATCCACCTGGTGACACTCTAAACATAAGCCATATCTTATTGTGGTATGATGACTGATAAGGGCACACAATTCTTAAACCACACCAATTTAATTTCATGCAAGTGGCAGCTTTGTAAGCCCAGACCAGCTACGTGAGGGCAATGTGTATTCATGGCAGCCTGGCTGTCTGCAACCCTCTCAGTGAGACAAAGGGCAGGATGCTGCCTTTATTTGATCCCACAGTAGGAATGGTAATACCTCCCTTTATGCATAGGATCTCCCACCAGGAGATCTCCTGGGATCCCTGCTTCAAAGGGGCACTCTGATAATAAAGGCCAGCATTGCACAAGGGTTCTGCAAATCAAAGGGCCTTTCGGATTGAAGTTATGGGAAAGGGATGCAGTTAGGTTAGCCAGATAGAAATATGTGGTTTTAGGAAAGGGTTCTCTGTGAGGCTCTCTCTCCTTCCTGTCCCCTCCATTTCCTGCGGAACAAGGCACTCTGGGTATGATGCAAGAACAGCAAGGGTCACTTGGTAAAGTAACAGAGATTGGACCGCTTATAGGAGGCTGCTTCCATCCAATCCTATTTGACCGTTTACCTTTAAATGGAAGGGGCCTGCCACTCTTTTCTTAATTCATCAAGAGACAAAGAAGAAGGGTACCCATTGGACCTCTACGGGGAGTGCAGTCTGATGCAAAATCCTCTGCCTTAGAGGTGAAGACAGAAGGCATGTGAGACAGAGGAGCGCTCTGTCCCCTAACCCCCTACAGGGGAGCAATGCTGGTGACTGTTGCTGGACCAAGGCCTCTCTGCTGGATGCACTGGTACCAGGACACTGTTCAATGGAGGTGAAGGACACTCTGTAGGTGCCACCAAGCGCCCTGGGGTGGAAATGCAAAGGAGGGACTTACCATGTCCCTGGAGACCCTGGACTGGGTCTCACAGCAACCCAGAAGTGAAGGAACATCTCTGGGCCTTCGTTCCCACATTCATCCGCTTCTCAGCTGCACCAATCCGGACCCTGCCTGCCTGTCCCAGCCTTCTTCATGCCACTTGTCGTTACTGCTTGCACTGCACCAGTGGTTGGGCCAGTAGACGAGGTCACCTTCCCAACGCTGAACCACAGCCTCAGGGAGCTCCTATAAGCCTGGTTCAATGCTGTTGAGCCCCCAAGGCACTGTGGAAAGGATCTTTCCTCCTAGTCCACTTTTGGGACCATCGTGACTGTTAACCCCGCATCTACCTTTTTCTTGAAAGACATCCTGGCATTTCTGCAATTGCCTGCCTGGTCAGCCCTGCTCAAAGGCCCAGAGTACTGCTATTATACACCGCTTCTTCATTGTTTGTGTTCTCTCCACAGGAGTGGCTTTTTGCCAGTATTTTTTAGTTAGTTATTTCAATTCTCCATCATTTAATTGAAGTACATTCATTTTTTAAATGACCTTGATTGGACTTCCTTTTATTTCGGAGTCTTTGTATTGCTGTTTGGGTTTCTTATATTATCACTTCACAACCCTCCTGAGAGTACAGCCTGTCCTCAGCTCGGCACACATTACCACACAAGCCAAAGGAGGTGTACCCGTCGGGCTGTGCCTGTTTTACCTTTATGATTGCAATCACTGCTGGCTTAGTAGTAGTTCAGCCACTACTCATCCCTATACTCTTGCAGTGCAGTAGTCATTTCATCACAGAAATATGTGTTGAACCTCACCAATTTCACCCCTGGTTGATAGTGCTGGTAGGAGGAAGAAATGAAGGTGCATGTTGGGGGGGGGCGTGCTAATGATGGCCCAGGGCAATGGCCACAGCGATACAAACCTCACCCCTCCAGGGTGCTCCTTACACACAGGAATGGTTGCCTCCCTCCCTGTCTTCCATAACTCACTGTCATCCCTGATTTCTTTTATTGTCTCCCTCCAATATATGAAACACTTGTGTATAGGCGCGTTACAAATGCCATATCATATCATATCATATCTTCCATACCCAGCGGGTGCAAAGCCCAGCACAGGCACGCACTCATAAATACACCGCTCTCTGACACTCTTTCTGTCTCACTTTCACCCAGGGCTTTAAGCAGGGCTGGACTAGGAGCCAAAAGTGGCCCTGGAAAATGTTTTCAAAGTGGCCCCATATTTCGCCGAACGAGCGAGCACAGCGCGTGAGCACAGCTGCGAGAGCCAGGAATGGCCACAAGTGCTCATCAAAGATGGAAACTTGGGGGCTTGAGGAACACCTCAATGCGTGCACCCATCTCCTCGCCCATGGCATGACCCAGCGGCTCCAGCCAGGAACACTCGGACCAGAGAGCTTTGGTTTGTACTCACAATGGACATTACACACAGTAGAAGGTACACACTGCCCTGATCAGCACTGAGTGCCAGCATCAGAGTGCAGAACAGTCATGCTTTCACAGGTTGCTCTTTCCGTGGGCCGAATCAGTCTCCTCTTTTCATGTATTATTATTTGGGCTTTTTTCACACATTCCATGCACAATGCTGAGGGCTGCCTTTTTTGCGCATTCCATGCAGACTGCTAATGGCTCGCTATTTGCACATTTCATACACACTGCTATTGGCTCGCAATTTGCACATTGCAAACACTAATGATGGCTGGCTTTTTTGCGCATTCAATGCACACTGCTGAGGGCTTGCCTTTTAGCGCATTCCATGCACACTGCTGAAGGCTCGCTTTTTAGCGCATTCCATGCACACTGCTGAGGGCTTGCCTTTTTGCGCATTCCATGAACACTGCTGAGGGCTCGCTTTTTTGCGCATTCCGTGCACACTGCTGAGGGCTCGCCTTTTTGCGCATTCCATGCACACTGCTGAGGGCTTGCTTTCATGCGCATTCCATGCACACTGCAGAGGGCTTGCTTTCATGCGCATTCCATGCACACTGCTGAGGGCTCGATATTTTGCACATTCTATACTGAGGGCCGCTCTGGTTAGTGGTAATACATGAGTGTGCTGGTCCGGTAACAACAGTGCCGGTAAGCTACCAGCAACGTTGTTACCGGACCGGCACACTCTGAGGTCTGCGAGCGGGTGCCTTTCAGCCCGCCAGGTCTGACCTGGTGAACGGAACGGCACCCGCTCGCAGACCTTGACAGATGCACCGGTGCTTCCGTCCGCCCCATTCCCATTGAGTCCAATGGGACTCGAATGGGAATGGGGAGTAATATTTTCCAACGCCTGGCAATGGGGAATGACCGGATCTGCCGGGGCTATAATGCCCAGGTAGGTCCCCATTGCCGGGCACCGGAAAAAAATGACTCTGGCGGCAGCCGTTCCGGTATTTATCGGCACAGCTACCGCTGGACTCATAATGAGGCCGACTGACCGGTGTTATTGAAATTGAGGAGCGTTTCCTGTTTCAATGAATCCATGGTGCCACTGGTAGAATCTATGGGAGAGCACGAGCCCTGGACAGCAGGCAGCATGCGCCATCCCCAAACACAGTGTGCGCACCCTCGCATTGCCAATGAACATTCTTTTGGGGGGAGGACAGTATGTTTCCGAGCCAGAAATGGGCCTTCGCTTAGCTCAGTGGTGCTGGGGCGATTTCAACTCCTGGAGAAAGGTGCAACCACAGTGCCGCATTCCCAGGGGAGCCTATGTTCCATAGAGCCGCATTCCCAGGGGTGCCTATGTTCCACAGAGCCGCATTCCCAGGGGAGCCTATGTTCCATAGAGCCGCATTTCCAGGGGAGCCTATGTTCCATAGAGCCGCATTCCCAGGGGTGCCTATGTTCCACAGTGCCGCATTCCCAGGGGAGCCTATGTTCCACAGAGCCGCATTCCCAGGGGAGCCTATGTTCCACAGAGCCGCATTCCCAGGGGAGCCTATGTTCCACAGAGCCGCATTCCCAGGGGAGCCTATGTTCCACAGAGCCGCATTCCCAGGGGAGCCTATGTTCCACAGAGCCGCATTCCCAGGAGAGCCTATGTTCCACAGAGCCGCATTCCCAGGGGAGCCTATGTTCCACAGAGCCGCATTCCCAGCGGTGCCTATGTTCCACAGAGCCGCATTCCCAGGGGAGCCTATGTTCCACAGAGCCGCATTTCCAGGGGAGCCTATGTTCCACAGAGCCGCATTCCCAGGGGTGCCTATGTTCCACAGAGCCGCATTCCCAGGGGAGCCTATGTTCCACAGAGCCGCATTCCCAGGGGAGCCTATGTTCCACAGAGCCGCATTTCCAGGGGAGCCTATGTTCCACACAGCCGCATTCCCAGGGGAGCCTATGTTCCACAGAGCCGCATTCCCAGGGGAGCCTATGTTCCACAGAGCCGCATTCCCAGGGGAGCCTATGTTCCACAGAGCCGCATTCCCAGGGGAGCCTATGTTCCACAGAGCAGCATTCCCAGGGGAGCCTATGTTCCACAGAGCCGCATTCCCAGGGGAGCCTATGTTCCACAGAGCCGCATTCCCAGGGGTGCCTATGTTCCACAGAGCCGCATTCCCAGGGGAGCCTATGTTCCACAGAGCCGCATTTCCAGGGGAGCCTATGTTCCACAGAGCCGCATTCCCAGGGGTGCCTATGTTCCACAGTGCCGCATTCCCAGGGGAGCCTATGTTCCACAGAGCCGCATTCCCAGGGGAGCCTATGTTCCACAGAGCCGCATTCCCAGGGGAGCCTATGTTCCACAGAGCCGCATTCCCAGCCCAGGGGAGCCTATGTTCGGTCTCCGTGCATTAGGGAATTGCAAGGAAGGACTTTAGTTCAACATGTGGTCTATTCTCAGTAGAGTGGCGGGCGCGGCTCGCATGCACTCAGCCCATGGAAAGCTGCGGGCTCAGCAGGGGCCACAGCTGAAACGCTGACACTGCCCGCAGACACCCTCTCAGACACCGTACCTGCGGGATGTCCTTTCACCAAAATGCAAGGTGTAGCGGACAGACATCAGTCGACCCTTGACCTCTGATGACATCACAGGAAGTCTTGTCATTGCCCCAAGTGACCTCACGGGAAGTGATGGCACACAACCCTTGACTCTTTGACAAAACAGGATGGGGCATCACATAGCATTGTTCCTCAGTACACTAGGACACATGTGTTTACAATATCACTGTAATGTGATATACATTTCATACAAGAATGGATCACCATATGTAGCGTTAATATCAGTGTGTATAGGCCCATATTATCAAATGACTGTGAATGCAAGCAGATGTGCAACACAGCAATCTGGACTATTGTACATCACTCGGGCTAAACTGTCAACAGGCAGAGCTTCTCGAAGAAGCCTAAACCCCAAAGCGCAGACATCCAGTGCCTGCCAAGTGTGTCGCCACAGACAGGACACAGCAACTGACCAACAAAAGTCCAACCAGAACAACAATGGTCTGGAGGGTTGCCCAGACCTGTGCCGGTGGTTATGAATGATTTGAAAGTTTCCACCCAGGGGTGTTGCTAGGTCTGGAAAAGATCTGGAGCTACGCTATGGTCGGGACTCAGGGTTAGCTAGCCTTTTGGTCTATCCGGGGCAACAAGCAAAAGACCTGGGGCTATAGCCCCCTTGGTCCCCCCTACCCCCTCAGCATTGTCTCTGCTTCCAGCCATCACCTTTCTGTTTTACTTATTTGGTAAGTAAGCACAGTTTTATTGTTAGATGAGAGATAGAGGGGGCAGATGTGTTGCAGGTCACAGCAATTGCAGGTTTTTAAAATGTAAACAGCAGCAGCTCCAAAACATCACCCCTAGAAAAGACCCATTATGTTGTCTTTTAGTCCTTTATATCTTGCCAAATGCCAGCCTCCTCCAGCTTCAAAGCAGTGGCACAGGAACTGAACCCATGTTGCACTGCATCCTCTTCCTCCCAAAGCAAGTGCATTGCCCCTGAACTATCCTTCCAAATATAAATATATTTTTTGCTTGAGGAAGCAACAGATAATGTACTTCAAAGGGGAGGGACACTTCATGTAAATTATCACACCTTGCGTCTATCTACTGTGTGCCTGTGATGCAGGTCTGGCAGATCTGGGCCAGGTCACACAGTGCTGAGACAGGTTGCCGCCGACCTGGTAACACTGTTCCACTGCCTGAGATCCCAGTGCCACCGTGACATTACAAGTCCCGGCAGCCCTGGATGTCAGGCGGCAGAAAGTGTAAGTCCCCATTTATTTATTTTATTTATTTATTGTGCATTTGTAAGGCATTCGTACAACAAGTAAATTGTGTTTCAAAGCTCCCACAGGGAACATGGGAATGGGGACACAGAAGCACCAGCACTGTTGCTTCTTTGAAAACCATACCTGCAGGGGACGGTGCTCCTGACAGGTCAGACCTGCCGTGAGCATCAGCCCCTGCAGGCCTTCTCATAGTTTGGCGGCCCAGAAAGAATGCCGGAACATTGCTACCAGCACCTTTATTTCTGGGCCGCCAGACTTGGAATGAGGCGCAATGTCCCTCATTACAAGTTTGGCAGTAATCTGCCGGGGCTACCGGTGTGTTGTGCTAAACTCGTAACAGGTCAGACCTGCCGGGAGCAACAGCCGCTGCAGGCATAGTTGTAGTCAGGCGGTCCGGAAAGGGTGCCAGCATGTTGCTACTAGCACCCTTATTTTCAGACCGCCAGACTTGTAACAGGTATCGTCACCCTTATTTCTGGACCGCCAGACTTGTAATGAGGTATCGTCACCCTTACTTCTGGTCTGCCAGACTTGTAATGAGGTATCGTCACCCTTATTTCCGGACCGCCAGACTTGTAATGAGGTATCTGCACCCTTATTTCTGGTCTGCCAGACTTGTAACAGGTATCGTCACCCTTATTTCTGGACCGCCAGACTTGTAATGAGGTATCGTCACCCTTATTTCTGGTCTGCCAGACTTGTAATGAGGTATCGTCACCCTTATTTCCGGACCGCCAGACTTGTAATGAGGTATCTGCACCCTTATTTCTGGTCTGCCAGACTTGTAACAGGTATCGTCACCCTTATTTCTGGACCGCCAGACTTGTAATGAGGTATCGTCACCCTTATTTCTGGTCTGCCAGACTTGTAATGAGGTATCGTCACCCTTATTTCCGGACCGCCAGACTTGTAATGAGGTATCTGCACCCTTATTTCTGGTCTGCCAGACTTGTAACAGGTATCGTCACCCTTATTTCTGGTCTGCCAGACTTGTAATGAGGTATCGTCACCCTTATTTCCGGACCGCCAGACTTGTAATGAGGTATCTGCACCCTTATTTCTGGTCTGCCAGACTTGTAACAGGTATCGTCACCCTTATTTCTGGACCGCCAGACTTGTAATGAGGTATCGTCACCCTTATTTCCGGACCGCCAGACTTGTAATGAGGTATCTGCACCCTTATTTCTGGTCTGCCAGACTTGTAATGAGGTATCGTCACCCTTATTTCTGGTCTGCCAGACTTGTAATGAGGTATCAGCACCCTTATTTCTGGTCTGCCAGACTTGTAATGAGGTATCGTCACCCTTATTTCTGGACCGCCAGACTTGTAATGAGGTATCGTCACCCTTATTTCCGGACCGCCAGACTTGTAATGAGGTATCTGCACCCTTATTTCTGGTCTGCCAGACTTGTAATGAGGTATCGTCACCCTTATTTCTGGTCTGCCAGACTTGTAATGAGGTATCAGCACCCTTATTTCTGGTCTGCCAGACTTGGAATGAGGTATCGTCACCCTTATTTCCGGACCGCCAGACTTGTAATGAGGTATCAGCACCCTTATTTCTGGACTGCCAGACTTGTAATGAGGTATCGTCACCCTTATTTCTGGACTGCCAGACTTGTAATGAGGTATCTGCACCCTTATTTCTGGTCTGCCAGACTTGTAATGAGGTATCAGCACCCTTATTTCTGGTCTGCCAGACTTGTAATGAGGTATCAGCACCCTTATTTCTGGACCGGCAGACTTGTAATGAGGTATCAGCACCCTTATTTCCGGACCGCCAGACTTGTAATGAGGTATCAGCACCCTTATTTCCGGACCGCCAGACTTGTAATGAGGTATCTGCACCCTTATTTCTGGTCTGCCAGACTTGTAATGAGGTATCAGCACCCTTATTTCCGGACCGGCAGACTTGTAATGAGGTATCTGCACCCTTATTTCTGGACTGCCAGACTTGTAATGAGGTATCAGCACCCTTATTTCTGGACCGGCAGACTTGTAATGAGGTATCAGCACCCTTATTTCCGGACCGCCAGACTTGTAATGAGGTATCAGCACCCTTATTTCTGGACTGCCAGACTTGTAATGAGGTATCAGCACCCTTATTTCTGGACCGGCAGACTTGTAATGAGGTATCAGCACCCTTATTTCCGGACCGCCAGACTTGGAATGAGGGCCAATGTCTCTTATCTGTTTTCACAGTGGCCGCTTTTAGTTTCTATCTTTTTTTTCATGGGGAGTCGGCTTAAGTATGCAGGACAACATTTGCGCCCCTATAAAAAGAGAGGACAGAACACACATTAGCACCCAGAGGGAGCCCAAGTGCGATATTGTTAGGTCCGCACGTCGAGTGAACATGGACCTTAACGCCACATGACACAACTAGGGCTTCTCGAGGTTCTGGTGGTGCTCGAGGTGCTCCCCTGATCTTTCTCCAATCTCTGGATTATCTCCCAAAAGGTCTTGGACTTGTCTACTAATTGCTGAGCTTTTTGGTGCCATTATTTAATCTCTCTCTCTCTCTCTTTCTCACACACACACACTCCCTGTCTTTCTCTCTCTTGTACGTCCTCTCTCTCGTCACCCCTTTCACATTATCTCTCTTTATTTCTCTCCATTTTCTCCTCTCTCCATTCTCCCTTTTAATGGCTCTTTTTCTATCACTCTAATTCTTTCTTTCTCTCTACGCTGCCCCTTTACTCTTGCTTTCACTCTGTCTGTTCCTCTGTCTCTCTCTCAACGTCTCTCTCTCTCTGGCTGTCTCTATCTCTCTCTCCCCTCTCGCTTCCTCTCTCTCCCCTCTCTCTCCCTCTCTCTCTCTCTTACCCTCCTCTCTCTCTCCCTCCCTCTTCCTCTCCCTCTTCCCCTCTACTCTCCCCTTCTCTCTCTCTCCCCTCTCTCTCTTGCCTTCTCCATCTCTTCCTCTCCCCACTCCTCTTCCCCCCTCTATCTCTCTCCTCTCTCTCGCACTCTCCCCTCTTCCTCTCTCTCTCTTTCTCCTCTCTCTCGCCCTCTCCCCTCTCCCTCTTTATCTCTCTCTCTGTTTTCCTCTCCGTATTCCCCTCTCATCTCCAATCTCTCTCCCCTCTCTCTTCCTCTCTCTCCCTCTCTCTTCCTCTCCCACTTCCCCTCCTCTCTCTCCCTCTCTTTCTCCCTCTCTTCCTTTCCCGCTTCCCCTCGCCTCTCCCCCTCTTCCTCCCTCTTTCTCCTCTCTCTCGCCCTCTCCCCTCTCTCTCTTTATCTCTCCCTCTCTGTCTTCCTCCCCCCTTCCCTCTCTCTCCCCTCTCTCTTCCTCTCTCTCCCTCTCTCTCTCTCTTACCCTCCTCTCTCTCTCCCTCTCTCTTCCTCTCCCACTTCCCCTCCTCTCTCTCCCCCTTTCTCCCTATTTCTCCCCCCTCTCTCTCTCTTTCTCCCTTTCTTCCTTTCCCGCTTCCCCTCGCGTCTCCCCCTCTTCCTCTTTCTCTCTCTTTCTCCTCTCTCTCGCCCTCTCCCTCTCTCTCTTTATCTCTCTCTCCCTCTTTCTCCCCTCTCTCTCTTACTCTCTCTCTCTCTCTCTCTCTATCTCTTTCTCGCCCTCTCTCTTCCTCTCCCACTTCTCCCCCCCCCCCACACACACATCAGTGATGAAGGCTCCTGATGGGGAACTCCCGAGGGGCGGCAGTATCGGTGCAGGGTTGCTTAGTTACCCCCATCACAACACGGTGCAATCCCCGCAGACGGCGGTGAGCCAGCCTCCCCCTGCAGGTCCCTGTCAGGAGCAGGGGATGGAGGTGTTGCCTGACAGGTCTTCAGGAGGTGTGGGTGACAGGGTTCCCCTCGCTGTCGGGAAATGACTGCATGGAACTGTATATCCCATTTCGGGGGCAGATGCTGACCGGCCGGACGCCAGACAGTCTCTGCTCCATCACTTGAGCACACATTCATTTCCTGAGAGGCGTCCCTGCCAATGCCTCGTCCTCGTGCCCCTTTCATTACCAGGACCGGCTATGTTATTTATAAGGTGACCAGGCGACTCCATTCTACCTGGACTTCACGTTTCCAGTCCCGCGTGTTTCTTTGGGCACAGGGAACCCAGTTCAGTTTAAGTTGAAGTTGATGAAGACAACATTTCCCAGAATGCATTCGTCGGTATAAAATCAAGCTACAAAATGGAAAGGGTTGTTCTGGTGATCGGAAGTCGTCTGGTGACTATAATTCTGAATTTCCCATCTCCCAATGATTTAGGAGGTCCCCGGTCCAGGAAAAAATGCTGGTAATTCTGGCACTGGCATGTTTGCTAGACCAGAAAAACACAGGTTTGCCGGTGGAGGCCACGGAACAACCGGCAGATCTGGCCTCCCGGTAGATCAGGTCCCTACCAGCAAAGAAATGTCGGAACCACCAGCACCGGTAATACCCGTGCCGGGATCCATGGTATGCGAACCTCCCAGCGTGTCGGCCGCCTGCAATATCCTGGTAATACCGGGATATCGGCTGGTGGAAACGGTAAAGCAGTTTTCCAAGTGTCCCGCTGGAATTATCGGCGGGATACCAGGAAATCTGTAATGAGGGTCATAGTTATTGGCTGGAGGGTTTTTCTGCACACCCCGAGATGTCCATAACATGAATTGACACCAGAGGGGGTCTACCCTGAAGATACCTGCAGCAGCCCATTCCTGATCTCTCGTGTCAACAACCAGGACCACCACCACCCCAAACCCCCCCCCTCCCCACAAGGATTTTCACTCATCCCAACCTGGACTGACCCGAGCAATCTACTGAGGGGTCACAGTTCACAGTATCTAAGGCCCCTGAGAAGAAGCCCCAGGAGTCAGAGTTTGACCGCCACCGAGAAGCTACCAGCTGAGGAGGGGACTACCTTATGTACAGCAGTGGGGGCGGGGGCACAGCCTGCTGCTCCCCCAAATGATCCACAAACAATGGGCGTGTCCTTCCCACAGCAAGCCCTACCTCTCTAAATTGGGGGTTTCTACCTCAGAATCAATGTCCCCACGATGTCTGCTTATTCCCAAGCATGCCCCCCTTACTCGCCTGCCCATCACTTCACCAGATAATCTCACAGCCCATTACACCCTCCTTCTCCTCCGCACCAAGAAAAGAGTCCCTCGAAGGTTGTCTGAAGCACAATGCCCGGTGATTCAAATTAAGTGCAATTATTTTTTATTTTTGTATTTATTTATTTGACTTATATTCAGGAAAAACCTGTAATTTTGTCAAAAGAGTGTGGCACATTTTTGTTCTGCAATTTGTTCCTCTTGGTTTCATTGAAAATGAGTTTCTCGACAATGGTTTTTCACAGATCCGACTTATTAAAGTGCTTGTGGGAGACCTCCAAAGTCATCTGACTGGTGGTTCCCCTAGCCATGCTCTGCTTCAGTAGATTCAGTGAGCCGGGCCTCGTTTATCTGTTTGAAAGCCATTTCGAGCAAATTTGTCATAGCTATTGTCCACCTAGTGGCTTCACCGGCGATGAGTCTGTTCCACAAAGTTTCTTCTTGAATCATCCACTGATTCGTGATCAACGGTGATAGGTAGGTTGTTCTATTCTGTTTCGTGCAGGGGCAGTTTAGGATTAGGTGTCTGATCGTTTCCACAGTGTCTGGGTTTTTACATAGTCGACATACTAGGTTTTCTGCCATATTTCGAATGGCGAGTATTTGTTTAGTTTGTAGTAAATTTAATCTTGCTTTCATAAACAAATGTCTTTTTTTCTTGTCCGGGAATTTACTCACGTATTTCATTGGAACCTTTGGTTTGTTGAACGTTGGTGGAAGATGTTGTAATAGTTTATTTTCTGTTGCTGCCTCTATTGTTTTGATCCAATCCCTTTCTTCGAGTTTCCGTTTGATTTTATCTGGGTTTTCTTTTAGGTCTGTTTCCGTGCACAGTATTTCAGACAACCTTTCCTTTCTAGAATCTGCCCACTTCTTGAATAAGCTGCAATTTCCAGTATCAAGTTCTTCTTTAATCAATGCATAGATTGGCAGAGAGTCAGCCAGGATGATTTTTCTGAATAGCCTCATTGCATTAATGTCGACTATCGAGGCCAAGGATATTAATCCAAGCTCCCTTCTGATAGCCGTTATTGCGGTTGATTTGGGAAGCCCCAGAACGGTTCTCCAGACCATGCCTTCTATTCTGTTCCAGATGTTCTCCGGGATGCACAATGATGCTTCCGTTCCACATGTCAACGCGGGCACCAATTTCATTTTATAGAAATGTATTGCCGGGGTTGGCGTAAATTTACCAAATTTCTTGTCCAACGTTCTCATTTGCGCTGTCAGTCTCTTCGCTTTATCCCAGAGAGCAGCTTGCATTGCTTTGTCTGTTGGTGTGTTATCTAGTTCAAATCCCAGGTATCTGATGTTATTTACTTTTTCGATTTTTGTATCGTCTAAAAACCAGGACTCCCTTGTTATAGAGCTTTTCTGTTGTTTCTCCAGTGTCATGGTTTTTGTTTTGTTTTTATTTATCTCCAAGTGATTTTCCTCTAGGTATTTTGTCAAATTTGTCAATTTCCGCTGCAAGCCCACTTTCGTCTGGTCAATCAGAATCACGTCGTCTGCATATAGGAGACGAGGAATTTTGGTTTTCCCTAGTTTAGGTGGAAACGTTCTGATCTTGTTTTCTGAGTACTGCAGGTCCCCCAGATAGTCGATAAAGAGTGCAGGAGCAAGTGGGCACCCCTGTTTTACACCCCTTTCCACTTGTATTTCTTCCGATAAGGTTCCCTGTTGGTTAAGCTTTACTCTTACTGTTGTGTTTGTGTGAAGCGCTATTAGTGGGTTGAGCAGTGATCTGGGGCATTTCCAGGCTTCCAATTTTTTCCATAGCATGTTTCTGTCCACTTTATCAAAGGCTTTTGACAGGTCTACAAAAGCTAAGTAGATTTTTGGCGCCCCTTCTTTAACTTTTGCTTTAAAGATGTTTATTATCAAGATGTTGATTGCTATTGTTCCATTTTTTTGGAAGCCCGTTTGTAAGATGTCTTTGCACTCTGCCGATTTTTCCCATATCCTCAGATGGTCCAAGATGAGAGAGGAGAAGATCTTTCCTAAGATATCTAGCAGCGCAATTGGTCTGTAATTCACGGGGTCCTCCCGGCAGCCCCTTTTATAAATCGGGACGATGATTGCTTTAGACCAAGACTCCGGAATTTCGTGGGTTTGTTCACAAATGCTAAATATCATTCCAATTAGTTCTGACCATTCCTTCGGGAATTGCTTTAGCATTTTGTTTGTGAGACCATCGGGACCTGGTGCTCTGGAAGTTTTGAGGTTTCTTATTTTTGCTTCAATGTCTTCTGCGTTCGATGTCGACACCCATGTTGTGTTTTTTGTTATTTCCAGGGGCTCAACCGATGTCTTGGGTTTCTCGAACTCTCTCGATAGATATTCCAGCCATTTTTCTTCTGAGACTGCATTTGTCGGCGCTAGATTGGATGCCCAGTTGCTCTCTTTGATTAGGGACCAGAAGTCACTGGATTTATTGGTTGCTAATTTTCTCATCATTTCTTCTGCGTCCAACTGGTGCTGTGTTGCTTTAGATTGTTTTCGCCAGGTTGTGTACCTTTTTTTTTCACATTTCCAATTTGCCCAGTCTTGTTCAGCTTTTGATTTCCTTGCCTTCCTTTTTAGTTGTCGGCCTAATTTCCTTTGTTCAACCAGCTCTTTGTTGTATGCATGGCTGGGTTGAGAGGCCGCTGGGTTTCTAGTTCCTATTGGTTTTTGATAGGGTGCAAGGAGAGGAAGGTAGTTTGGTTTCTCGCTTGATTTATAACGTTGGTTTGCTGTTACTTTTTCTTCCCAAGCTGATTTTATTTGTTGGATATTGGCTTCCGTTATTCGTAATCGAGTTTGTTGAGCATTAGTTTCAACCCTGGTTTTATATACGAGTTTCATTAGTCTCCGACAGCCCCATCTACACGTGAATAATTTATGGTCGGTGATGGTTGTTTTAATCCACTTTAAATATGACTACGTTTGCTGCCAGGGCTGACGAGGTGAAAATATAATCTAAGGTTGCTTTTGATGCTCCCCTTTCCCAGGTAGGTAAATTCTGTTGATTTGGAAACAAGTTTGCTATGTTTTGTAGGTTTCTGGAGCTGATTACTTCCAACCAGGCTTTTCCACGTTCCAGTGTTGAGGTCTTCCACGTTCTCTCAGTTGCTTTATTGCAGTTGGCGTTGAAGTCGCCGCATATCATAATCTCAATTTCGTCAAACTCTTCATAAAGTTGATCAATGGTAGCACTCATAGAGGAACAGAAGACTTTCGCTGTCGTACGCTGCGGGTTCCAATAGCAATCGTTCCTTTTGGCCCTCATGCTTTTCCCTGTGGCTGGGGACCATGTGGACAAGGTCACCAGCATTTCGTAGGATTCTCTCCATTTCTTTGGTGGGTCTAAACCTAGGCCGTTTTTGATGGCTGTTAACAGGCCCGATGATGGTCTTCCTAAAGGACCCCTAACTGCCGCAGAGATTTCTAAACAAAATCCATCCAGCGTTGGTTTCTCCAGTAACCACGTCTCTTGCAGACATAGAATGTCAAAGGCCCCCAGATTCACGTCTCCGGGCGTTGTTAAGTGGTTGTGTCCTCTGGTGTTCCAGGATCCTACACTGTACTGGTCTTTGTCGGGCCGTTTCTTAGAGGGCGTCGCTGCATTCTCTCCCTCGAGGCTCGGCCCTTTTTGTTGCTATTTGACAGCTTTCTTTGACCAGGTAGATGTAATCCAGTCCCACGGGCCTCTCATTGGACGAGTGTCCTTTGTTTTGTCCGCCGAAATCCTCTCTGGTGTTTCTACACTGTCGTGCCTGTTTGCTTTTGATGGTTCATTCTTTTTCCCACTGTTTCTGTTTGGTCTCGTTTCGTACGGTCGCTTGGTATAATCCGAGGCCCTTCGTGGGTGCGATCTTGGTCTCTCGTACTTCCAGGTTCCTTCCTGGTCAAACGGTGTTGGTCTTCGGCGGTGTTTCTGGTCGTCTCGAGAAATCTCGTCCTCTTTCCTTCTATTCCATCGATTCTGACAATACCGTTTTTCTGTTCTGGAATGGTAATGTACTCTGTGATTGTTGACTATTGGTGTTTTTTGGACTTGCTCCTCTTGCTGCGGCTTTGTTAATTCGGTCAACCGAAATCCCATCGATGAGAGGTCTTCGAACACCGATTTGTCCATGTGTGTGATACTCTCAGCTTTTACGTGCAAGTAAGATTTCGCAATCTTGCCCTTGTGGTATGGTTCGATCAGTACTAGATCTTTTGTTCTCACGCCCTTGAGAGTCTTAGATTTTTTCAAGATCTGCAAGATGGTTGGCCGGTTTAAGATTAAATTGGTTTTTTAGAGGTCTTGTTGCTCCAGCTTAAATAGGCGGATTGCACCCTTTTCTGCTGGTTCGATTTTCTCCGTTACTCTTGTGGGCGTTTGTTTTCTCGGACTGCTTCTGCTTCTTGAAGTTTGGCTCTGCTGCGTGTATTTGTTGTCCCTCTGAGTTTTACTAGTTCGCACGTTGGCTACTCCTTTGTTGGAAGAGTTCTTTTTATCTTTTACTCCTTCCCCTTTAACCTCTTCGTCGCTCATAGCTCTTATTTCTTCTGTGTTACTTTTTTCTTCCCTCCTTATTTTGGTTGCCGGCAAGGCGGTAGCCACCTGTAATCTACTGGCTGTTTGAGTTTGTTCCTCGTATAATGAGACATTCATCAACGAAGAATCCAACAGAAAATCTTCTGCCGTCCTCGGTGACCTCTGAGCGAGAGATTTTGACGGGGACAGACCGTCCCGGGTTGAGCTCTCATCTTTCTTCGCCTCTGATTTTTGTTTTAAGGTTGGCACCCGCGGTCCCAGTTGCACGTTGCTATCCCAGGAAAGTGAGCGTGATGCACTCGATGTTGCTAATTTGTTTTTGATTGATGGTTGATTTGCCATATTCTTTTCTGTGTTGGTCATCCGCATATTTAGTCCTGTGCACAGGTTCTGAGGTTTGACTGTCGCGTGCTTGCCCGCTACTAGATCTTGGGTTACTGCGGGGCCGATGTTTTGTTTCTCCAATTGTTCTATTTTTCTTTCCAGGAACTCGATTTTATTTTCCCAGAACGTTTCCTGAATACCTTTTTGTGCTTCTACAGCTGTTATGTAACTTTCCACATGTGACAATTTTGCTATCATGTTGGTAAGGATTGCTGTGTTGTTCTGCAACTCTTCTTTTAGTGCTTCATATAGTTTGCAGAAGGGCGCTAAGACAATGGACATTGCCGACATAATTGTTACCATATCCGGATTCTTGTTTGGAGAGTCTTTATGAATTGCCATGGCGATGTCGCTTAGCCAAAGATTTTTTGATGATAATTGGGCTTTTTCCGTCCTTTTTGATGTGCCTGGGGTTTGTAGGCCTGGATAGTCCATTATGGAACTGTTGTCCTGGTCTGTTCGCTGTCGACCCATCCTGGTATCACTCGGGGTGCGTGTCGGCTCTTCGTTCCTTTTTGTTGAATCCGCCGTGTTTTGCGGATCCTTAGTGAGGTGCGGTTTCGTCCATATTAACCGCTGATCTTTGTCATTCATTACTTCGAGTGGTTTTTGTGTTTCCTTCGTAAATGGGCTTGAGGTACGATTTTCTTTTGTCATCACTGCCTCCCCCCCCTTGTTGGCTTCCGAAGATGGTTGTAGTTTGTTATTTTGTTCCGAGGTGGCCTTGTCAGGGTCCCATGTAGGTTTCGTGTGCGTTAACTCTATGTCTCTGATCTGAGGTTGGTTCACCTCCCTGGTCGTGGTCTGCATTTCGTTAGCTCTCTCGTTGCTGTTTTTTGCGTTTTCTAAGGATATCAGTTGGGGTTCTGGCCTCACGGTCTTTGAGGGGTTTTCATCTTTTTCTCTTAGGTTCGACCCTGATGTCGAGGCTTGCATCACTTCCAGCATCTCTGCATCTGATACCTCTGAGTCCACTGTCAGTTTTCGTTTGTGTTGCTGGGTGAAGAACGCTTTTAAAGGGCAGGATAATGCAGGTAAGGATAGCTTCGTGATAGAAAGTCTTTTTTTTGGATGGTCTTTCTTTCCTATCTAAATTTGTAAATTCCATCTTTCATATTTTTTTTGTTCATTTGCGGTACAAATATCTTCCTAGGGGTTTGGTTTTTCTTGGATTTCACTTTTTTCTTTCTTTGTTGAGTTCGACCTGTCTTTGTTTGCTCGTTTTCTGTTTCCTTGTTAGAATCCTCCTGTTCACTTAGACTAGTTGACTCTTCTGATGTATAGCTCTCTACGAAGACTTCGTCACTCTCCCTATCTGAGGGTGATTCACCGGAATTAATCTCAATAGGTCTCTTATTGATGGTCGTTGGAGAACGGCCCGGTTGTGTCGATTTTGATCCATTGGGCTTGATGTTCTGGTCAGTGACCTGCACTTTATTTGTGGAATGTATCATTACTTTGATGATAGAAGACGTCTGCCTATAATCCGTTTTTGGTTCTAAGTCCAAAGGTGCTGATGATAGATTTGCTTTTCTTTGTTCCATAGTAGTCTGATTTTGAAGGTTGCTTGCCTGTAGTGGTTCCGCATACTGGCTGCAGTGGTTATGTAGTCCTTGCAACGCCGGGGGATAAGGACCCAGCGAGATCTTCCTTTTGCTTGTTGAGGTTGGGCCTCTCTCATGTTGGGAGCTGAGACTTTTTACGGCTCCCTTTTGTTGCAGGACCCTGTGTTCCACTGGTCTCTTTAACATCTCCAGTTCCTCGAATCCGGCCTCTGCTTGTTTTGCGCCACTTTCCCGCGGGACTGTCCCGCACGTGGTTACACCACCTCCGTCCTCCTCTACCCACTGGCCCCCCCCCCCTCCTGCCCCGCAAACTGGGCCCCGCGAAGGGTCCGCCGCTGGCTGTCCTCCGACAGCTTCAGCGTCTTCCCCACTCGTCACCAAGACGGTACGCGTGCCCTTTGTTGCGGCGCAGTCGAGCGGGGCGGGCGCGGCTGCTGCCTTCCTCAGTCCACACACATCCGTCACCTCGGACTCGCGGACTCGTGGCTCATCCTCCCTCGGCGGCCGGGCCTCCCAAGCTCCACTCTTGCCCACCGTGGCACCAGGTGGGTCAGAGGACTTCTGGGCTAGGACCGGGGAAGATGACTTCGTCACCCACGTGGTAGGTAAGCCTGTTTGTAAGAGTTTCTGCTGTGTTTTTAATAGAGGCTTACCTCTGGGGTTTCTTGGCTTGGCTGGACGTACGTCCTCTGATGTTTTGCAGGCGGCAGCCAACAGTGCCTTTTCTTTGGTGGGCTGAATTAATGACAACAGTTCCTCCACCTCTGGCGTTTCAGGTTGACCCCCTGACACCCCTGATACCGGGGCTGCTTCGGAGGTAATCACTAAAAGCGGTCGTACTTCTGTCTCCATTGCTCGCTTGCTACGCGTCTGCAGCGGACTGCAGCAGACTGGCTCCACCTCGGCTCACACCTCCGCTCACCGCTCCGCGGTGTACTGGCTCTGATAAGGACTTCCTTACACAACGATGTGGTCGGTCTGCACGACTGCAGCAGACTGGCTCCACCTCGGCTCACACCTCCGCTCACCGCTCCGCGGTGTACTGGCTCTGATAAGGACTTCCTTACACAACGATGTGGTCGGTCTGCACGACTGCAGCAGACTGGCTCCACCTCGGCTCACACCTCCGCTCACCGCTCCGCGGTGTACTGGCTCTGATAAGGACTTCCTTACACAACGATGTGGTCGGTCTGCACGACTGCAGCAGACTGGCTCCACCTCGGCTCACACCTCCGCTCAATTATTACAGTTCCTTTGATGGAGGAGAGAGGCACAAGATACCGATAGCGAAATCATTAACATGCTGATGCGTCTGTGCAGGCGGTCCCAAAGCAGGCCTAGAGTCTAGTCGCTCATGCCGGGAGGAGAGGTTGCCATGGGAACGATTTGCAAGCATCACTGCCTGGAAGACCAGGTATAACACGCAGTTGGAGTGTGTGTGGAGCAAGGTTGTGCTCCTGCTATATTCCCCGACATTATGCACAGGTGTTCTCGTGGTTTGGGGACCCGCTGGCACTGCCTTCCCAGCGCTGGCATTATTTCTCTGATTCTAGTTGCTGGGACTGCTGCATATTTTCATTTTGGCACAGAACCCAGAGATGGGAGGGATATCTCTAGCTCCGAGGGTGGGGAGAGCTCCTTTTCAAGACCTTTGCAATTGGGTGGTAGGGGGTACTATTTAACCCCTTAAGTGCCAAGGACGAGTATGCTGGTCTTTTTTACATAGACTTGCATAATAGCCTGGCTGTTAGGCAGCAATATATTGATTCAGTGGATTCACAGATGGTACACTGCATTTGGCTATGGTGACATCATGTTACAAAGGGCTCATTTCAACGTGCTGTGGGCTCAGTTGTCCTTCTCACACGCAGGAACATATCATTGGGAGAAATTAAGTGCTGTTGTAGAGGAGGTCCCAGACATGGCCTGCACCCCTGCCCCTCATTTTGAGGTACCAGGAGAGTACTCACCAAGGTATGAGATGAATGAGGAGCAGATGAACCAACAAAGAGCTGCACTGGGACTCTGCCCAGTGTACATCAGAAGATCCGTACCTGTTGAAGCGCCCATAACCAGAAAAGCTCTGGGCAGCACGATACCCTGTTAGACAGCCGTACCAGCCGCTGAGACGAAATGAAGAGTACCTACAGACAGTCCATGAAGAGACCCAAAGAGCCTTAATGGAAGACCAGTGGAAATGACACATGGGCCTGGACAGACTCGCGAATGAACGAAAACAGCTATCGAAGATAGCACGCCAGTATGAGTAGCTATGAAAATAGATGTAATGGACACAGGAAAGGGACAATGTTAAAACGTAAGGAAACGTTGCTGCGAGACAAGATGGAAGCAACCAACCAGTTAAACATGTGTAAATAGGCTTGGAACTCAAGAAGCTAAAGAAAACGATACAGCTTGCAATGCTTAGTAGAAGAATAGAGCGGCAAGCGCCAACTATATCTACCTCAATAAGGCATGCTATACAAGTGAAACACCATTTTGTCAAGCAGAAATGTACCCAGGCTACCAGAGGCCTAACAGGCCAAGTTTCATAAACCCAGCCAGAGTCAAGAGAAGGAGCGGAATCGAAACTCAACAAAGAGCTGTTCATGCCTAGGAAATCGAGGTCATCCAGAGAAAGGGAGGAGAGTGTCATCTAACAAGACTCAAACTTCAGAGCATACCTACCTGCCCCATGAAGGTCAAGATAAGGGGGGCCCATGCAGGTGGCGAGGCTGAAACAAAATTAAATACACTAAAAGCTGGAAAATGAAGCAGATTCATGGTGAACTAACACGTGATCAGCCAGGCGCGAAGAGGTACCACCGCCTGATGTCACCCAGAACCTGAGGATGCCATAACGTTTCCTGATAAGAGGCTACAGTTTCGAGGCCATACCCAGCCAACTAATTGACACATAGCCCAAGATACTGATTGATGGAAGGGAGGCAGGGTGAATCTTGGGACACCAGGCACCTGGGTGTCTACCCTGCATGCTGCTAATTTAAAGTGGCGATTTATGTCTAGGGGTGTAACCTGCTCAATCACAATGACCAAGTTATCTAGGGTCCTATATATCGTAGAACCAATGAGATGTACTTGTAGTGACGTCTATCATGTGTGATGTAGAGGGAGGGGTGTAGACGCCCATCCGATAAGAATTATCCAATCCGCATGCTCTATTATCATATACAGATATAGCACCTATACTTAAGTTACCTTTCCTAACCAATTATATTGCATGTCGAGTTTTCTGTATAATTAGACGTCAATAATGACGTGTTTTATGCATAAAGGTTGCTGTTCAACTGAAGTTCGAGGAAGTCGGAGCAAGACAGTTGTCACAACGATACTAATTCCCAACTGCTTCCCTGTTTGATGTACTTGTCATTAAACAGACTTCCCTTTGCCAAACTACTGAGTCCTCATTATTGAGTCGTGTTGGAGTAAGTGAATCCTGCACCCCCTGTCCTCACACAGTGCAGCTATGTTATCTTAAAAGTACTAGAGGGTGAGCACTGACCTATGGGCCCGTCAGTGGATATCTTGTCCTCTTTTACACTTGGTAGCGTGAGGATGGTTTCGGCCATCGAATTATGGATTATTGATTAATATAGTTATAAGACAGCTATAGACCGATGGCACAAAGTAACTCTAGGCCTTCGGCAATATCGAGTCCTTTCGCCATTGTGGCTGAGTAGGCTGAGAAGCTTCCCGTGGACAATGATAGATTAAGTCCATAAAAATCTGCAGTGGGTCTGAAGGAACCCGCCTTTTCAAGCATAACCCTTCTCATTCCCACGGGTAGCCAATCGGACGAAAAGACCACAAGAGGCTGAAGAGGAAGGGGCGGTGATCCCGAAGCTCCAGAGAGGAAAAAGATGCGATCGGTGAGTGAAACAACAAACTCGTTACTTTGGCAAATGTCTTGTAGGCATTAGAACAAGCAAGGGAAAGGTAACGGAGGGTAGCGGAGAAAAAATAAAATAGTAAGAAGTAAAGAAGACTGTATATATAAGGGGTTAATAATTCTACTATAAGAGAGAAAAACGTAAGGTTACCGGGGGGCACCCGAGAGAAAAATGTAAGGTTACCGGGGGGCACCTGAGAGAAAAACGTAAGGTTACCGGGGGGCACCCGAAAAAAAAACGTAAGGTTACTGAGGGGGGCACACGAGAGAAAAACATAAGGCTTTGCCTTGTTCCTGCGCTTTAATACAGCGGTCAGAAGAAACGTGAACTCAGAGCCCATGTAATAAGGGACAATTAGACTACGATGACTTTTAAAGACGCATTAAAGGAGTTTGTTTAAACTCCATGACGGGGTATTGATTAGAAGGCAGGTATATGTATGACCAGCTGGTGTCCGTCTAGTTTGTCAAGTGTCTGTCCTATGTGTTCTGTTGTATGCTGAATGTAAGAGAACTGTATCGTGGATTGTGTGAGATGAAATTTGATTTTACGCGATTCTGTGCAGAAGAGGGAATCGCCAATAAATTGAGTTAATTGATAGTATACATTTTGGTGGGAAAAAGATTGGATTGGAGCTTGCGTATCTGGTGCTCGCTCATACTAGTAGAAGGATAACAAACTGTATAAATATTGTTGGTAACGGAATTGAAATGGAGGAGGTCACCCCACTTGCGCATCTGTGCAAGCAACTACCTAAGCATGCACCTAAATTAAAAAAGTATAGCACAGAGTGGGTTAAGGGTACCGCCCACAAGATGTTTATGCCTTGGCAACAGAATGGGTCCCTATCAAAAGCCGTCTTACAACACATGACGACTTATCTACATGCCACATATACAGGCAAGAAGCTAGAGAAACGTCTTGCTGTTCTAGAACTATGGAAGATGTTTGAGCAGTTGAAGGAGGAAGAGCCTCCTGCAGATTGGATATTAAACGTATGCACGGAGGGGGGTGAGACGCCTACCACGCCACTGGCCCCGCCTGAGCCAGCCATCGAGGGAAGTAAGACAGAAGGGCTCTACCCGTTAAGAGAACTAAAGGCAGCCACAGTGTTTAGCAACCCCGCAAATGAGTCGCCTACGTATAGTAACGACGACAATAAAGAAAAGGACCAGGAAATTAATACTGCCTCCGCAATCCCGAGGGACAAGGAGAGACGCAATGACGAAGGAAAGGATCTGGCACAGAGTTGTGCATCTCTCGTTAGGGAGAGAGAGGGAAAAAAAGGGAAAGGAAATGAAGGTAGAACTGATGAGATAACATTTGCAAAGGCCGCGTGGATGGGGGGGCAGATATTGCTGAAACTAGATGGAAAAGGAAGTGATGATGAAAGGACAAGAGAGAGGTGTGATGAGACGCTAAGGAGAGAGAGAGAAAAGGAAAAGGAAATAAGGGATGAAAGGACAAGAGGGAAGGATAGGCTGAAGCGAGAACAACTATATCACAAAGAGCAAGTGAAACAGCTCGATCGCAAACAGAAGGCAGCCTACGACCTGTACAAACAGAATAAGCAAAGGTTGGAAGAAGGGCAAAGGGTACGAGAGAAGAGAATGAAGAGAAAAGAGGATGAGGAAATTAGAAGGTCAAAGGAACGTAGAAATGAAAGGATGAGGGAAGTAGACAAGGCTAGGGAAGAAGCGAGGAAATGCAAGGAAATAGATGAGGAAGCCGAACGTAAGCGCAGACAGAGGGCACGAGATCTTGAATATTTGGAGCGGGAAGTTAAAAAACCCAATCCTGTTGTGGAATGGGAAGACATAGAAGAATTCTTTCCTGCACATGACTCGGTACCAGGTACGAGTGGTACAAATATTGAGGATGACTTCAACACCAGAAGCATCAGGGAAATGATTGATAAGATATATGATGAGATAGGGTTAGAACAGAGATCCCATGGGGAAGGGAAAATAAGCGCCTGGAGAGCACTCAGCTATATGACACAGAGGATGTCACCCGAAGTAGTGGGAACAGGGGACTGTCTCTAGACAGACTGGAGATTGGGCAGGATGAAGAAGATGCAAGGAGTTGTGTAAACTGGGATTATTCAGAATCTGCTCCGGTGGGGAAACGGAGGATGAAGCACACAAGGAAGGGAGACAGTGCGGAAAACGGCTCCCAGGGGACCGAGGGGTACGATGGTCAGATGGTAGCGAGTCCACAAGTAGGACACCAAAGTTTGCCACACAGTCTGGCCGACATGAAGGAACACCCCACGGTCAGAGGGGGGCGTCAGCTCCTGCCTATGCAGATAGATTAAGAGCATTGCCAGGGAGACGGCAAGATGGAAATGCCACCGCAGCGATAGACCGGAGAGCTATGAGGAAAGAAAAGGAAGACTGCGCATTTCAATTCCCGCTGCTAGAAAAGGGGGGAGCAAGACCACAATATATTCCATGGCCACACATGGACCAAGAGAACCTAAAAAATAAGCTTCCAATTCTGACATCGGGATCCGGAAAAAGGATACATGAGTTAGAGAAAATGACGGGGGGTGTCACCTTAGCTATAAGGGACATTAAGGGCCTCTTAATTGCCATACTTGGCGAAAGAGCAGGCGATGTATGGAAATGGGCAGGCTACACTAGGGTAATCCTAATTAACACCTCCCATGACGGAGCGCAATTTAATAATTGTAGAGCAGCAGTGTGGAAAGCGCTGCAAACGCTATATCCAGACACTTCTGATATGGGGGCTATAATGGCTCAGAAAATGAAAGAGTCAGAGGATCTGTTGATTTATATCCAGAATTTTCAAGACGCGTGGGTGCTCGAAACGCATGAGTCTTGCACGAAATCTATCCCTGTATTCTACCATATATTATGCCAAGGGTTGCCTGAGCCAGTGCAAAAACAGCTCAAGAAATTGGTAGGAATATAAGCTAAACCATGGGCTGAAATACAGTTGACAATTGCACATTACTGTAGATTGTTGCAAGAAAAGAATCGGAAAAAGGAAGCAACTCGTAAGGGTGAGGAGGCGAAGCTGGTGCAAAAGAAACTCTCAAAGTATGCTCTCGAGGGAGCAATGCTGACAAGCCCAGCTGAACCGGGCGCACAGCAAGCGACTAACCCATCGCTGAATAATCAGGCTAGCGCTGGATTTTACCCAAGGGGAAGGGATTTTGGAGGAAGAGGATGGCAGAGTAATCGGGGTGGGTTTCGAAGTAACCAAGGAGGCTTTCAGAATAGTCAAGGTGGCTTTCAGAACGCACAGATGGGCAGTCCAGCTACGCCAGATGGACAGATGGCCCGACCACCGCCAGTGTGTTGGCTTTGTGGACTGACAGGACACGTGGCACGCATGTGCAGAAGCCAAGGCATGTGGCAAAACGGCCAAGGAATGGGAACAGGCATGGTGAATCAGCCTGCTGGCCCACACCAGGGCAGTGCCCAAAATCACACAGTGCAGCAGGAGGTGTCAGGCTCGCAACAAGGTGCGCAGCAAGTGGTTCAACCCTCGCACATGGGGAACGTACCGCAAGGACAATCCCAGCAGGCACCACTGCAAATGTCGCAAGGCACAAGCTCCGGAGGGGGAGTCAACCCTGTAAATGGTGGAAATCAACAAGTATACAGTGGGCCGAACTTGTATATGAAATAGGACAGCTCACGGGGGACTCTGATGTGTTCTATCCTATTAGTGACACCAGACCCTAATAGGGAACCTAGGGTGAATGTCGTCATAGGGGGTAAAGAATATTCCTTCTTAGTTGACATGGGTGCGACGCGCTCGTGCATACGAGAAGGCAAGTTTTCCTTGTCCGGCGAGGCCATAGATACTCAGAGTTTCACAGGGGCTCACAGTAAAGTTCCCTTTACAGACGCGCTCCCAGTCTCTGTGGGAGAGTGCAAAATGAATGTACCCTTATTATATTCACGTCAGACCCCAGTAAACATCCTAGGTCAGGACTTAATGACTAAGTTGAATATGACAATCTCGTTTACCGAGAATGGTATAGTATGCTCCATCCCAGGAATGCATTATTCAAACGTGTGCGAAATGATCAGAGCATACTCCGGACATATAGCCATGAGAGCTATACCATTAGAGCCAGAAATCTTCACATATGGCGTGAGGGTGCTCATGGCAGGATTGCCAGGCCTTGCAGATAGAACTATGAGGACACCTGATGAGTTTCTATTCAGACCAAGAATACCCATGCATGAAGAAGAGGGACAAGTATTTCCCTTAATGATACAATCTGCCGCAGTGTGAGGGAAAGTGGTATTGGTCGAAGGATATGACGACAAAGGCAGACAATGGTGTGCGATTATCGCCATCGAAGAAGGGTATTGAGTGACTGACGTCACCGATGACGATCTGTTCGAAGATCATCCTGACCTAGAAGAGACAAGGGTGGAAGTGAGTCTCATATTTTGGGTCAAAATGATCAAACGGGAGGTGCCACAGAGAATGATGTTGGTGCTGATACGTCCAGAATACTTTGATGACGACATGCCAAGTGCCTGCCGCGGTATGGACTACAGGGCCCTATGACGTAGGCCTCCTGAAGGGGGCAGGTGAAGTGAAAATTAAACTGAAACCAGGATCACTTTTACCAAGAGCACGACAATATCCTATGTCCAGAGAGGCAGATGAAGGGATCGCTAAGACAATTTCCGCCATGATTGAGCAGGGCATCCTAGTGACGTCAGAATCACCTTGCATCACGGTGATTTACCCTGTCAAGAAATCAAAGGAAGGGTCTTGGTGTTTAATCCAAGATTTAAGAGCATTAAACGATATAGTTGAAGCCGAGTTCCCTCTAGTCCCTAATCCGTCCACAATTCTATGCAACATGCTCACTGAGGCAAAATATTTCACGGTGATTGACTTGAAAATGCGTTTTTCTCAATCCTGTTGCACCGTGACTCAAAAGACCTGACGTCATTTACTTTCAGCCAAATGCGCCTGAAAAGCACGAGGTTGCCTCAGGGGTACTTAGAGTCTCCATCCATTTTTAACAGAGTCCTGCAGATGGGCCTAAGGAATATTGCAGTAGACAGTGTTGTTTTGCAGTATGTGGCTGACATTCTGATCTGCAGCGTCACTGAGGAACAATGCAGGCGCGACTCTGTCCAGCTATTGACTATCCTGGCTGAGAAAGGATATAAAGTTGACAAGGAAAAGCTACAATACTGTCAGCGAGAGGTGCTGTACATAGGACAGCTAATCTCACACGAAGGGAAAAAGGTAACCCCAGAAAGGGCTGAAGCTATCATGAACAAGGCTAAACTGCTCACGATAAAAGAAATGCAAAGCTTCTTAGGCCTGTGCAATTATGTCAGAGCATGGGTCTTCGGCTACAGCTCGTATACCAAGCCCTTGCTTCAGGCCCTAAAGAAGGCCCAGGTGACAAGGGAAAAAATCGAATGGACTGAGGCAATGGAAAAGGGGTTTGCAGAATTCAAAGGGGTGATTTGTAAGGCCCCAGTTCTCGGGATTCCTAATTATGCAGAGGAATTCTACCTGTTCTCACACACCGATGGTATTTGTATTTGTTTTTGTTTTATTTATAAAGTGCAGCCAGGCCCAGGGGCATACGGGCATGTAGATTTAGATCTAGTTACAGATACAATAGCATGCAGGAGACAAGGTTTCAAGGTTACGGTTAGAGTAAGTACAGACATTAGTGTTACAGATACATACATACAAGTTGTCATTTTCATGGGGTAGGCAGTGGAGGGTGCAAATACTAATATAGCATATAATATAGTATATTATATTATTTACGAACATACATTAGGCAGGCAACAAGATTAGGATCTAGGAAGTTAGGCTGTCATTGTGTCAAGGTCATGAAGCCAGCGCTTAGTGTTATGTTTGAATAGGTTGAAAGAGGGTTCTGACCTGAGGAGAGCGGGGAGTGTGTTCCATAACTTTAAGGCTTGTACAGGGAAGCTAGCTCCTCCCGAGTTATGGAGTTTAAATCTCGGTATGGACATGGTGTTAGCTTGAGCTGCTCTAAGTGGTCTTAATGATGTGTGTGGGGTGGTAATTTTATGAAGGCAGTGCTCGCGCAGCGAACCTCACTGGGGTACAAGCCCCTAGCATATTACAGCGGGCGTCTGCACCCGGTCATGAAGGACCACTTCCCATGCGAACAAAATCTTGCTGCTGCCGCGTTCGCCATTGAAAAGGCGTCATTCATTGTGATGGGATACTCCATGACATTGTATGTCGAGCACTCGTTGTTCGCCATACTAGAGAAGCCTAAGGGCACGCTAACCTCTCAGAGAGCATCCGCATATGAAGTGATTATCTCTAACCCATCGGTGAAAATAGTGCGATGTAAAACTGTGAATCTAGCTACGTTCATAGCTGAGCTGGCCACAGAGGGAGAACCCGTATATGACTGCGCAAATTATGAGTAATTCTATGATGAAATCCCCAAGGTAAAGGAAAATGCACTGGCAGGTGGTGAGATCGTGTTTATTGATGGCTCATCAAGAATCGCCCAAGAAGATGGGCAAAGATACACAGGCGTGGCCATGATAAAACACCTAGCGAATGGAGAGTTCCAGGTACTCGTCAGTGCACGAATACCATCTCACTATTCTGCGCAAGCTGCATAACTATTGGCGCTCATACTCGCCATTGAGAATCATGCAGACCAGGAAGTAACGATGTACAGTGACTCTGCCTATGTGACATCTATGTGCACGCAGGCTTAGCGCGCTGGAAAAGGAGGGGATACCTCAGAGCGGATGGCATGCCAGTGCAACATGCAGCCTTATTGGACAGGTTGATAAAATCACTACAGCTCCCAGTGGGCATAGCGGTCATGAAATGCGCCGCCCAAGCCAAAGGGACAGATTTCGTGTCACGTGGAAATCATGAAGTGAACACGGAAGCCAAGCGCATGGCATCCAAGGATGAAACAATCATGGACGTGGAGGTGGCACGCACCCATGAGCGTATGATGGTAGCACGAGCCACACCAGAGGCCTATAGCAACATGGGACAGACTCAGCTAATGGAACTCCAAGGGGAGGCACCTCAGGAGGAGAAAAATTTGTGGAAGCGTTGAGGGTGTTCCTTAAACCACTCTGATGGGTTGTAGAGGCAAGACAGCACTGGTAAACCAGTAATACCTGTCACCCTACTGAAAGTGGCATTGGAGCAATTACACTACCCTATACATATGTAAAAATAAAATCTCGCTGCAACGCTGGCAGAAGACTGGTTTACACCGAATTTAACAGCCCATGTTGCGTTCTTCATGGTGAACTGCATAATCTTCCAGCAATTCACCGCTAGGCACACACTAAAAGTAGTACGAGGAGTTATCCCCCGGCCAAATGGGCCATTCCGGTACTTGCATATCGACTATGTCGACATGATTCAAGTGTGCAACTTGGTACATGTATTTAATTGTGGTGGTGTGTCCATACTCTAGATGGATAGAAGCAGGTCCCTGTGCACACCCAGACTCTACCTGTGCTGCCAAATTTCTAGTGAGGGAAGTGTTCCCTAGATGGGGTGTGTGCGAGGTAATGAGATCAGAAAACAGGGCTCACTTTGTTAATGCAGTTTCCGAGCAGATCAGCTTATTGCTTGGTATAAAGCACAAGTTCTCGTTTGCGTATCATCTGGAGGGGAATGGTATATGTGAGCGGCTCAACGGCCTGTTAAAAGAGAGGATAGCCAAGTTGAAGCTCACATTAAAAAAGGGATGGCTGCACTGTCTACCACTGGCATTTTATGCACTTCGGAACCAACCAGGCTCCGACCATCATCTCACGCCGCACGAGATAGTCACAGGCATAAGGATGAGGACCCCTCTTACCCCCTGAGATAGAGCTAGATGTGATGCCCAGCCAACAAAAGAGGTCTTGGGGACAGAGATGTTGGACTACTTGAATTGTATGACATCCAGCATCTCTGTCATTCCAGGCCAGCTGCAGCAACAAAGAAAAGGGTGCAGCGCAGCACAAAATACAACAGGAAGTTCTGAAACAGACTCCGCGCAAAGTCTATGTGAACCACCCGTCTTCCCTGGTGACGCTGTTCTCATAAGGAACTTTACAAGGATGAAGTGGGATGAGCCACGATTCAATGGTCCTTTCATCGTGGAGGACTGCACTCCTTCAGCCGTCAAAGTCCAGGGCAGAAGGGCATGGCTCTTCCTGAATGACATTAAACCTTATATTGGAGAGAGCCCTCCAGCTGCATCCAACCACAAAGAAGCCACAGACAACGGGGAATAACCTCAGCAAGTGCAGACAAGATCCATGTCGAGGAAGAAGGACGCATGAGCAGCAAAACAATGACAAAGAACTCTGTTTTAATTTGTGACTTTTAAATAAGAACATTTCCCCAAACCAGAGAAAGGTGATAAAGAACAATAATACGGACACTCTGTGCACCACAGTTGCAGGATAAAAAAGAGAACTACAAACATAAAGCCACAACGCTGATAAAACAAATTCTTGAAATAGCGTCAAGCTCAAGTAGTATAAAGAATCAAGACTCTGATAGACTGAGAAAAAAAAAACATTTCTTGAGAGCGTAACACAGCGTCCTGAAAGCAACCAGTGTCGAGACTTTGTTTACAGAATTTATGGTATCTCCCAGCAGAGACCTCAAATGGGATGTGCTAACATACTTCCAGCTGGTGGTAATATCAAACCCGTCACTCATAGGGAGAGAAACTAGTGTCACAGACTTTATTCAAGATCCTGCGAACAAGAAAATATTCTGGCAACTGCTGACTGTCATCACGGAAGCCTTCGCTGAGCTGCCTGAGCACAGTGAAAAGGACACAAATGCTTCCACCACCAGCAGACATTGAAGAGCTCACCTTCACTATGTTCTTTAAAATAATTGAGAAATGCCCAGGACTCGTCGGGAGAACAACTGACACACGTACTTTCATCAGAGACCCAAGAAACCTAGCTCAGTTGAACCAGCTGTGGACTAAACGAAATCACCTCGTGGTAGTCCACACAACAGGAAGGTGCAGAGACTGTGCAAATCAAAGGAAAAGCCCATGACCAAGACAGAGCCAAACAGGACAAATGTCTCTATCACCCGAGGACACCAGGCTGGTGCACAACGTCCTGCTTAGACTAGTCACAGATTATCCGGAAATGGTGGGGAGGCCTGCAGATGTTGACGTTGTCACCTTCCTTAGAGATCCAGCCAACGTCCCGCACATGGGCACACTCCTCCACAGCATAATGCTCCAGGTAGAGCTATCTAACTTCCAGCGAGAATACCTCAGGAGGTTCCAGTGAGACTTTCCGCCGTGGAACAGATTGTGGAGACAGAGAGACAGTGCTTTATCTTCCGCCGTGGAACAGATCGTGGAGACAGAGAGACAGTGCTTTATCTTCCGCCGTGGAACAGATCGTGGAGACAGAGAGACAGTGCTTTATCTTCCGCCGTGGAACAGATTGTGGAGACAGAGATACAGTGCTTTATCTTCCGCCGTGGAACAGATCCTAGAGACAGAGAGACAGTGCTTTATCTTCCACCGTGGGACAGACGGTGGAGACAGAAAGACAATGCTTTATCTTTTCATCGTGGGACAGATCGAGGAAAGAGACACAGTTGTTCAATTTTCCGCCGCAGGACAGATCGAGGAGAGCAGAGACAAGAACTACACTATCTTACATTTTCTTTTTACTTTTTCCTCTATTTTTCCTTATTTTTATTTTTATTTTTCATGTCCTCTTTCATTTTTATTTTTATTTTCACATTTTATTTTTGTGGGATTTTTAGCAGTTCCACCTTTTCATTCCTTCGCATTGAACAGGTTCCAGCATGTCCTCAGAACCACGGCAAATTCGAGGAATGCACTGGGACTTCACCTACTGTAAATATGCATTATGAATGTGATGTACCAGAGTTGCTAGCCTAACCCTTTTCCATAGTCTAGCACAGGAACTGTACTGTATAGCCAGAGATTACCAACAGCACCCGCAAGAGGGGGGAGACATGAAAAGCACTTGTCACATTAGTAGTAATGAAATCGTGAGCTACGAGATCAGAGCAAGAAAAGGAATAAATAACTGACTATAGACTTGTTTGAAATGGGGGCACAGAACAGTAACTTGGTTTTACCACCAGCACAGGGGCACCCCCGCTTCCCTGGAAGGAAATGCTGCCAGATGTCCTACAAGTCTATTATGTGTATATGCGTAGTAATTATCATTGTCTTTCTATCGTTGACTATCAGAACTGCTTTCTTTATTGGTGCGCGAAGTGTCCCAATCTCAGTGCACCCACCAGATAATGAACGTCTGGGGCCTACGGAAGCACCCAGACCCTATATAGTCATCCCAGTCCCAAGAAAACCTGATGGTAGAGTCAACGAACTAAAATTAAATATAATTAGCAGTGATTCAGACACACTTGTGGTAACGAATGACGAGAAAAGCTGGAGACAGGGTCAGCACGGAATGAATGAAAACGCGGCACTGACAACTGCACGCACCCACACACATAATGCACACCGACAAGAACAAGTGTCTATGGCAACAGGGCCTCCAACGAAGGCAGCAGAGAAGGGGAGACTGCCTGTCGAACAATCAGTTCCAGAAAATAGCGGAAGCAACCAAGGAGAACCAAGTGAGAAACCAATGAAAGAGGGCATAGCAAAATCCCCCAAAAGAACAGAAGTAGCCACAAAGGAACTCACAGAGAAAAGACAAACACTGATAGACTATTTGTTCCCATTCATAGTCAGAGCAAATAAACTGCACGAGGAGCTGAAAAATAGAACTGCAGTAAGCACGCCAGCTTAGACGCAGGAACAAGCACCAGACGTATGACACAGCCAAGCATTGTGGAGTTGGTGAACCAACGGCGGTTAGAGAAACTCTATGGAAAATTACAAAAGGAAAGGAAGAGAAACGCAAAACCTTCTCCTACCACTGCGATACAGCCAAGGCAGCCCACTCTACCAAGACGCACAGAGTGGAAAGGCAGCACAGATGCTTTTAAGGACATAGGAATAGCAAACTATAGAAGAGTGCTGAGAATCAAGAGAAACCCACATGAAGATGACAATGAGCTCAACGATTACCTGGACAGCACAGCCCATGTGGGAAATAACATATGGTACCAGCACATGAAGGAAGTAGGACAAAGGCAGTCTGAAGGAGAATGCTTCGTCTGTGCTCTTCTACCATGCAGCATGGGAAAATCCAAGATCTTCGTGGTTGTAGAAATTGATGTACCCACAGCACACTGTATGTCACATGTAGCAATGTGCAACACCAGAGGACAATTTATGGGAAGAGACGCCTCGTTGATATGGGCCAACGAAAAGGATTACCCGGATGAAGATGGCTACGTCCAGAACATTAAGACAAGAAACAGGGCACACACAAGGAATCACGTGATCAGATACGAGAATCCTGACGTCAAAGGTTCAGGAACACGGTGGGTAATAAACCCAAGATTGAACGTTCAAGGAATAACTGCAGAAGAGGCTCAAATCTGGAAGAACAGAGGCCAAATGCAGATTTGGGGAACAGTGGTTTCCCCAGATGGATGGGAAGAAGGAGTAGTAATCTGCCGAGCTTGGATGGTCTTTGGAGACTGCCGAGAAGCAATAGAGAATTTGCAGAGGTTATGCAAACCTCTATGGCCAAAACTGGTAAAGCTGCTAACATGGGTCGAAGACAGAGGAGGACCCCTGCAGATAGTACCACTAGAAAGCCCAAAACTATGCTTCAGAAGTAACGGCATGAGGAAGATGGGAGAGAATGTAAACTGCGGGCAAATCTTTGAAACCACAGGAATGACACAAGGAACCGCAGTTATTATGGTCCATTACTGGGCGTGTGGTTCCAAGGCATACATAGGCTGCCAAAAAACTGGGGAGGCATATGCACACTAGTGAACGTCCATGTTCCCGTGCTAGTGATCCCTAAGAATGACCTGAGTATTGACAGTTTCTCGAGGACAGATGCTCATCTAAGAAAAAGGAGATCTGCGGAACTGGTAATCAGGATGAAGAGAGAGAATTATTTTTCTACCAAATCAGAAGAAGCATTCCATGCAATCCCTTACGAGCACAGACTGTTTACCCTCACCTCAACAGTATTCACAACACTACTCCTGCCCCACATCCAAGTTGGTGTAAATACAAAAGGGTTGCAGATAACCAGATGGGAATTATTGCAGACCATCAATACCACTATAAAAGGATTTAACACGATCAAAGAAGAACTGAGAGCAATCAGACTGATGACCCTCCAGAACAGATATGTGCTTGACATCATCACAGCGATGGATGGAGGTGTTTGTGCAAAAATCGGAGAATCATGTTGCACATTTGTACCATCGCACGATGAAGAAAACGGAACCCTAACAGAGGCCATAAGTATGTTGACAAACTTGAAAAATCAGTTGATTGACGAAAGTGATGAGGTGGACGACGACAGCTGGTTTGGAGCCCTATTCTCATGGGTCCCACAATGGATGGCGGATATATTCAAGTTTCTGGGAGCCTTACTAGCAATGGTACTGCTAGGATGCTATGTATCAAGATACTCATCACACAGTACCAGAAAACTGCGAAGAAAGCCATTGGGATGAAAATCATGGTCAATGTAGAACCAGGATGGAAGCCCAGAGATTTGACTGATGAAGGCTAGTGAATTTGCGCCAGAAGGAACAAAGTTCACATATCCTAAGAAATGAAGAAAGTATGAAGGAAAATGGATCTACTGTAGCCCAAATGGGCAATGTCAGCTAATGACATGGAACTAAGACGAACATGTGAAAACAGCAGGGAGTTTGAAAGGGGTGATACAAATATGGACTCCAAAGACTCACACATTCACACCATCATGTACAAACCCTGAAGACGATGAACATGACACAGAAGAATCAAAGGAAATAAATGCAAAAGAGATCTCAGAAGTGGTCGATGAACCGACCAGAGGGGGGAGTGTAGATGAGGTCCCAGAAATGGCCTGCACCCCTGCCCCTCATTTCGAGGTACCAGGAGAGTACTCACCAAGGTATGTGACGTATGAGGAGCAGATGAACCAACAAAGAACTGCACTGGGACTCTGCCCAGTGTACATCAGAAGATCCATACCTGTTGAAGCGTCCATATCCAGGCAGCCCTGGGCAGCACGATACCCTGTTAGACAGCCGTACCAGCCGCTGAGACAAAATGAAGAGTACCTACAGACAGTCCATGAAGAGACCCAAAGAGCCTTAATGGAAGGCCAGTGGAAATGACACATGGGCCTGGACAGACTCGCAAATGAACGAAAACAGCTATCGAAGATAGCACGCCAGTGTGAGTAGCTATGAAAATAGATGTAATGGACACAGGAAAGAGACGATGTTAAAACATAAGGAAACGTTGCTACAAGACAAGATGGAAGCAACCAACCAGTTACACGAGTGTAAATAGGCTTGGAACCCAAGAAGCTAAAGAAAACAATATAGCTTACAATGCTTAGTAAAAGAATAGAGAGGCAAGCGCCAACTATATCTACCTCAATAAGGCATGCAATACAAGTGCGACTCCATTGTGTAAAGCAGAAATGTACCCAGGCTGCCAGAGGCCTAACAGGCCAAGTTTCATAAACCCAGCCAGAGTCAAGAGAAGGAGCGGAATCGAAACTCAACAAAGAGTGGCTCGTGCCTAGGAAATCGAGGTCATCCAGAGAAAGAGAGGAGAGCATCAGCTAACAAGACTCAAACTTCAGAGCATACCAGCCTGCCCCATGAAGGTCAAGATAAGGAGGGCCCATGCAGGTGGCGAGGTCGAAACAGAACTAAATACACTAAAAGCTGGAAACTGAAGCAGATTCATGGTGAAATAACACATGATCAGCCAGGCGCAAAGAGGTACCACCGCCTGATGTCACCCATAACCCGAGGATGCCATAACTTTTCCTGATAAGAGGCTACAGTTTCGAGGCCATACCCAGCCAACTAATTGACACATAGCCCAAGATACTGATTGATGGAAGGGAGGCAGGGTGAAACTTGGGACACCAGGCACCTGGGTGTCCATTCTGCATGCTGCTAATTTAAAGTGGAGATGTATGTCTAGGGGTGTAACCTGCCCAATCACAATGGACCAAGTTATCTGGAGTCCTATATATCGTAGAACCAATGAGACGGCGTACTTGTAGTGACGTCTATAACGTGTGATGTAGAGGGAGGGGAGTAGAGGCCCATCCGTTAAGAATGATCCAATCCGCATGCTCTATTATCATATACAGATATAGCACCTATACTTAAGTTACCTTTCCTAACCAATTATATTGCATGACGAGTTTTTTGTAGAATTAGACGTCAATGATGACGTGTTTTATGCATAAAGGTTGCTGTTCAACTGAAGTTCGAGGAAGTCGGAGCAAGACAGTGGTCACAACGATACTGATTCCCAACTGCTTCCCTGTTTGATGTACTTGTCATTAAACGGACTTCCCTTTGCCAAACTACTGAGTCCTCATTATTGAGTCGTGTTGGAGTAAGTGAATCCTGCACCCCCTGTCCTCACACAGTGCAGCTATCTTGTCTTAAAAGTACTAGAGGGTGAGCACTGACCTATGGGCCCGTCAGTGGATATCTTGTCCTCTTTTACACTGTGTAATGAACGGGTGAATTCCTGTGCGAACGCCATGAAACGTCACCTCAGAAAGACGGCTATGGTGTGAAGTGTTGAGATGGAAACTGAAATGTGGAAGGATTTTCTCAATAAGACTCCATTTTCTTCTTTAATTGGGTGACAACAAAAAAGTGAATTTGACGCTCCCAGAGTGTCCAGCACAAAACTCCCTCGGGTATGTTATGTTACGTTATCATGCGCTTGTACTGCGCCGAAACGCCACCCTAGTAGTTTCAAAGCGCCAAACCCTTGTCCGAGGGATATTGTCCCCCCTCCGAGTGCACCCAGATTTGGTCTGCTATGAAGAATAATCAAGGCTGACGTAAGAGGGAGGGAAAGCGGGGAAGGGTTGGGCTGGCTTCAATGCTAGTATTAGTATTGATGTGCGTTATAACAAGAGAATTCTTGCCTTCCAGTGGAAATGCCAATAAACCACACGTGACATTTGTTATTATGAAAAATCTACTGACTGATGCAATGTTTCCTGCCAGAGTAGCCACGTGGTAGCTATGCATCTACTGCTCTCATTTCCCCCTGCACTATCCATAAGGGTCGTGTTGTATCTACAATGTGTCAATCTTCTGGAGTGGCACGACTTGCTCATCTGGGCCCTCCTAGAAGTGAGGAACAGTCTTTCCTCCAGTGCTGGTCTGATTTGTGAAGGCAGGAGTGGCCCTCTAGTTTCGTCCACCTATCATTGAGGGCACAAGGCTGTGTGAGACTCACTGTAGAGCAGTCGAGTTAAGACCCTCCCATTCATGGATGCTTCCATGACTATGCCTCCTGCGGTTCCAGTGTGCCTTGAAGCCCCGCCGTGGGCATTAAGGCCGAGCCACTGAATGATGGGCTGCAACACACCCTATTTGCCATCAACCAATATGTTGACAGCCTGAAGGTCAGTGTCTTGAGACCCATACATTCTTGTGAGAAGCCAGTGTGCAGTGCTTCTTGTGTACCGTATTTTATACTAAAACGAAGAAGGCCCTGATGGTGTGGCAGTCAAAGCAAGGCTTTTCCATTTGCCGTCACTGTTCATGCTTTTACTTCCTGCCTCCCGACCTCACTCTCTCTTGGTACGATAACAACCCGGCTCGCCATGGCAGCACCCACCATTGACGCTTGGCTGCCATAAGATTCATGGTCTCCAGCTCAGACATGACTGAACTCTCCTACTGGACTCTCCGAAGGAAGTAACCCTCACAATTGCTTCGCTGAAGTGCAGGAGTGAGATTATATGCTACCTTGTATGCTAAACACAGTTTTTCTATTGTTTTAAGAACGGTCGCAGCTTTCCTATTGCTGCTACAGCATATTTGTGCAATTTGTTTCTGTGAATTAACTATTATATATTCATAATAACCTGCCAAAACCGTATTTATGTATTGAACGTGCATCCTTAAACCACAATCTGGGCCTGCCCATTCACCTACTACCAGGCACAGCCTGCAAATTCGGTCTCGCTACCAAAAATTGAAAAAGATCTTCTTGTAAACCCCTTATTTGACCTTCACCTTTCGATTGTGCGTGCTAGAGAGCCAGTGAGCTTGAACTGGACCACCGTCAGCCCTCCCACATCTCTATGGGGCTTTAAGACCCACACCCTGCTTTGGCTGATGAAAGAAGCCATCTTATTTGAAATCAGCAGTATTAGAGATTAAACAAATCTCATCAAAATGGCAGAGACGCGGACGAGTAAAAATGTTGTCACCCTGGCCCAAATAACTGTATTTGTATTTTATTGATTTATAAAGCGCCTTACGCCAAAGCGCTGGCTGATCAAAGAATCGGGTAAAAGTACTTGTGAAGCCAACGAAAAAGCATGCCTGGAGCGAATTTGGTAATATGTGGTTTCCAAGATAATCATGTGTTTTACCAAGGCGACAGTGTTGAATAGCCATAACCTAAAAACGTGATGTGTGAAATATTTTTAATCAATCTTAACTACTACCAGTGCTCCTGGGCAACCTACCACACCAGGGCTTTGCTTGCGCGATGGCACATGTTTCGGCCTTGTGGAGTCTCATCAGTGAGGTGAACCTTGGTCCCCTATGTTGTAGCAAGCAAGGGACCCGCAGCTGGGTACATTTCTCAGATAGCGAGGCAAACTATAACCGGGAGGGCACTGGAGCAATCCTAGAAAGCACTCTGTACAGTTGTACTGTTAACAGATTTCAACTACACGTACTTACTCTGGCATGAAATGGAGAGAGTAACGGTTCTTGCCAGGAATCGCACTGTTTTTTTGGTTAAGTGCACACGAAGGATTACGCCAGATAGACAAGGTCAGCGCTTAGCGAAAGGACACCTCCTGCAAATACAGGGGGTTGCGTATTGTGTCAGAAAGCCTACTCAGCGGAAAACATACAGGAGAGGTTGGCAGGCCATGCTCACTGCGCACAAGAAAGATGTTTCTGCTGGCAGAGCGCGCTTCTCCTCATGAGCGATGCAGTGGCGGATTTCCAAGATGGCCGCCGTCCACATGCTGAAGCCATTAAGGCGCTGGGCCTACAGGTAAATATCGCTCACACAGCACTGCTCATAACGCGAGACCTTTCCGAGAGCAGGAAGTCCTCTTGACCCTGTCGGGGGAAGCCGTTTGGAGGACTTGATTTGTGTTTCATTCCTAGGCAAATGCAAGAAGCAGACACCTGCCCGGACCCTGAAAATGGCTTTACACGAGTTAACAAGGGAAAAACAGATGTAAATAGATTTATTTGCTGGGGGCTGAGGGGGGAGGTCGCAGGGGAGAAATAGAGGGGAGGAATTGATGAACAGGGTCGCCAATAAAAAATCTTGAAGCCTGAAACCTGAGAATGTGAGTGCTCATGAATTGAAGGCCATGGCACTTTTGGTTGCGGGGTACCCCGGCAGGAGCGCTCTGTGCATTTGATGCTAGAAGTGAGTGTGGCGACCGAGGGGGTGTTGCGGGACTGACAGGGGTTTCAGATTTCCCAGCCTTCCGCTTAGTCCACCAGCCTTTTCCACATGTACCCCAAACCGTGCCGAGCCTGAACACAGTTATTGTTTTCTGTTTAACAATACCAACAGGTAATTCTCCTTTAACTTGGGTGGGTGGGGATGTGAGCAAGCGTTCTTCACTCTTCCCCTCATACAATCACATCTTTTGTTATGTATTAAATGTACATTGATTGCACACCAGGTTTAATGTTTCCAAATAATAATTCGATTTTTGCAAATGAATGTCATCAAGGAATTATCTGAAGGTAAGCATTCTGGGAGTGAGACATTATGTCAAGGTGGCAATAAACTCTTATTGTGGTGTTGTCCAGAAATTGTCCAGAAATTCCAAAACATGCCAGAAAAATTAAACAGGCAAACAAGAGGGTCAAGAGGCAATAAAAAATACACAAAGCTGCTTGTGCCCAAAATAAGGAGCTGTCCCCTCCCCACTATTGACGGCCCGCCACTATTGGTGGGCGGGGGTGCCGCTCACTCACCCAAGTGGCAGACCACCCCCTCTCCTGCGTGGCAGGCAGCCCATTCGCCGCTGTGCTTTATTTCCACAGGGGACTGTGCTGCCTGCCTCCCAGCAGGGACACATCCCCAGTGTCACATTTTTTGTTTGTTGCAGAGCCCTTTCGGCTCCACAACAAACATAGCACATATTGATATGAAGCGACAAGCATTTGGAGACTAGCTCCGCCTCCTTCCGTTATTGTGCTAGCAGTGTAAACACACCGGTGCCCTCTCCTGTCACTCAGCATGTTTACGTTGAGAGAAGTGGTGATCAGTTCCTCCTCGTGGGTGCATTTGGAGAGTGCATGCAGGTAAGTGTTTTCTTTTTAACATAGAATTGTGAAGATTAGCCATGCGTTACATTTAGATATATTTGTGAAGGTTAGCCATGCATCACTTTTAGACAGAATTGTGAAGGTTAGCATTGTGTCACACTTAGATAGAATTGTGAAGATTAGCCGCATAGAACAACTTTGAGAGTACCAAATGTACTAACCAACCCACTCCTGCTTCTCTCCAACACACCTACCAAGTACCATGAACGCCCTTGGGCTAGGCTAACTAAACACAAACACACGCCCAACACAAGTAACACTTGCATACAACAAATAATCCCAGGCACTGGACCTTACCCCTAGGGATACAACAAGCCAGTGTGTCCAACCACAACCTCAAATGCCAGCTTATCCATACATAAAACACACAAACACACATCCTACATAACAGACATTTGCATACAACAAACAACCCAGGCCCTGTACCGTACCGTTATGAATACAACAAGCCAGTGCACGCAATCAATCTCATCTGCAGGTTATCTCACACAGGGTCTCATTATGACTTTACCGGTCCAGACACAAAGGTGCTGGTAAGCACACCAGCACCCTTGTTTCCGGACCGGCAAAGTACAAGTTTGCCTGCTGGGCCCTCTGCGCCCGACACGTCTGACCCTACCGGGTGCAGCAGCCACAGTAGGCAGACTCTTCACGCAGAAACGCTGGCACCGTTAGCAACAGTGCCAGTGCTTCTGTCTCCCCACTCTCATAGAGTCCTATGGCACTCCATGGGAATGGGGAGTTACAAAATGTGGCACCTGACTTACCCATCTGCCGGAACATGTAATGTCCCCTAACTATCAGACTCGTAATGAGGCCCATAGACATCAGTTTCTCCTCGTTCTGGACCTATCCTATCACTCTACCCTCATTAACCCATCCCAACCATTTTAGAGATGACAAGAATTACAAAGAGGATCGTGTTTATACCTTCTAAACTAAATTGGACGATCCTCAAAGAAAATCAAGGGAAAATACTCCCAATACATCCACGGGCAGCTCTGATGTAGAATCAGATAATGATGGTAACAACACTACTCCACAAACTGAGAGCAACCCACCTCAATCTAACCAGGATAAGGATTTTTTAAAGCAGATAAAACGCTACCGAAAAGGTACTCGCCAAACTGCCAAACGGATGCGATTTCTAAATCCATCAGCCCAAAATACACCAACATGGAACACCACCATACGGGCAGGAGAGGTAGAGGGAGAGAGGGGAGGAAAAGATATAAACAGGCAAATGACAGGTATTCTAACAAGAGCAGGTTCGAAGAGACAACAGGGGAACCGGTAATTAAGAGTTTGGTTGTTAACTTATCAGACAGGAATCTAACTGTTCGAGAAGAAACAGTTTTGAATAAAGGTTTATCATTTTGTCCTTCAATCACTTCAGATTTGGTCAATTTTCAGATTGATCTTTTTAAATTCACCCGCAAACTTAAGCTCAAAAAATATTTTGCTACCAAAGTCAAGCAATATAAACCGAAAGACATCCCAGATGTATCTAGTACTCTATCTATTACAGATATTGAGAATATACATTTGTTAACAAGTTTAGCTTGAGATTCTGACCAGCAACTGACGGAGACCTATCATGATTTCGGAATCAGTGAAATCAATCTTCCTGTACCTGAACTCAGGATGAAGTCCGAATTCACTCTGCAACTGGCATATGAGAATATTATTGAAACTTTTCATTGGGCAGTGACTAAAGATATCCATAAACTTATGGATATGGGGAACAAGACTCCCAAACCTTACCCAACATGAAAGGGAAGCACTGGATAACCTATGTAAACACACTAACATAGTTATCCGTTAAGCAGACAAGAGGGGGGTAACATTGTGCTACTCAAAACAAAAAATTACAGCTGCATGGGACACACCCATCTCTAGACGCCAGGGTGTTATCACAAACTCCAGAGCAATCCCACAGTCAACATCACACAAAAACTATATCTTCTGATTGATCAATGGCACAGTAAAGGTAACATTACCAATGAGGAAAGATAATTTCTTAAAATCCAGAATCCTGTCATGCCGGTGATGTATTTTTACCAAAGATACACAAACCCTTCAATATATTACCAGAAGTAACACCCATAATGAGTGGGATAGGGTGGGTTACCGATGGCCTATCAACCTATATTGACAACATACTTAAGGAATATGTATCTAAAATGCCTACATACCTCAGAGACAGCACTCACATACGCCGAACCTTAGCCAATATTGAATGGAAGGAAGACTACCTGTTGGCCACTGTGGACGTAACAGCTTTATATACGTCGCTCAGTCATGAATTGGCCATACGTACTATTGACAATGTCTTCAGGAACCATTCTGCTTCCTTTTTGGTGCATGTGGCCAAGAAATTCAATTTGGACAACAATGTTTTCTTCTTTAATGAATACTATTTTTCCCAAATGAAAGGAGTGGCCATGGGGGCTAAATTTGCACTCTTCTTGGCCAACCTTTTCATGTCTAACTATTAGGATTAGGAACAGCATATTTTCACCAACAATGTATATTTGGACAATGTGATGCTGTGGAAGTGCTATATTTATGATATACTGATTATTTGGGAAGGTACACCAGATGAATTTATTACCTTTGAAGATCACCTGAATGACAATGAATTTGGTATTAAATTAACTGGTGAGAATGAGAGCACATCTATCAATTTTCTTGATCTTACAATTTATATTCCACAGGGACAGATTAAAACTAGAAACTTTAGGAAACCTACTCAGGTTAATAGTGCACTACATGCCACAAGTTGCCACCGTAAATCAACGGTTATGAACATCACAGCTGGGGAATTCTATTGGCACGTCGCAACTGTAGCACAGATTCTGACTTTGCACATGAGACCACATTTCTGACCAGCAGGTTTAAGGATAGGGGTTACCCAGATGATGCCATATCATTAGCACGTAAAACATTGAGAGAAAATCTAGGAGGGACATGTTGCAAACAAACACCAAAGGCAAATCCAGCAAAATGCCTAGGAAGTGTGTTGATATTACTACTCAATATTCTGCTGATGCACGCAAACTGTACAGCATTGTCAACTGTCATTGGTATCTTCTGAAGCTTGACAGTGATATTTTACCATTCATGAGTGAAAAACCTTCTTTTGTATTTACCAAAGCACAAACTCTTAAGAATAGACTGTGTCCCTCGCTGATCACCAACCCCAAACCTAATGGTTCAGAGTGGTTGAGACCAATGAGTGGCTTTTTCAAATGTGGTACATGTACCCTTTGCAAATATGCTCATCCAGATTTTAAAGATTTCACCACTCACTTGGGTATCAAGACCAGGATTACAGACTTTATCAACTGCAGGACTGAGTTTGTAGTTTACGCTATTTTGTGCGTCTGCCAAAAGATCTATGTAGGAAGTACCATCAGAGAGTTACGCAATAGAATACGAGAACATCTATCGAGTCTTAAGAAACAAGACCACCTGTTACCCCTGGCCTGCCACTGGCAAGAATGCCACCAGATGGACAATGTGTACGACATTAGATTTATTGGATTAAAGAAGGCCACCAGGGGCAGAAGTGTGGGCAATTTGAAACATAAATTGAGACAAATGGAGTCTAAGACCATTTGTAATCTGCGCTGTGTTCAATACGGATTGAACACAGATCATGAGATTAATGTATTCCTATGAGAAGTACAGATTACTGATGGATATTCTGGGCGATGCATTGATGAGACCCCTTATCAGGATGCCAGAACTACCACTGTTATCTCATCGTTTGACTGGCCCCGTTCCGTATCCTGCTTCTTATGCATCTTTGACACATTACTGATTTTCTCACTGTTTACCGAATTCAAATTCTTTTTGCACTACTCTATCTAGTTGTAGTCTTTTGTATTATCAAGACCCTATTGTCATAACTCTTAATGCATCGGACCATGCATCTTAATTGATGGTTCAACTGGCCCTCACTATTTCATTCATTCTATTACTTATATTGCATATCTAACCATTGATCCCTCACCACGTCCAACCTTGACTACTTGTCAGTAACTCCATGCAGTTTTTAATTAGCATCCCTTTCTAATCTGCACGTTACTACTTCATGATTAGTTGGAGAGTTTCATACCTTTTAAGCATGCATATGGTATTTGTACCAGTCCCTTTGTGTTCACCGCAATATACTTTCTATTGCTTTACGGCAATCATGCCAAATAATTGTGTTTACCCCGTTATTACACCATTTCACTGCTTTGAGATGTTGACATCTCAGCGGGATGAGCAGTGTGACCTCACGGGTACTGTATGCATTTGCCCACGTCACGCGCATACGCATTACCTCACACGCTACCACGTCAGCAATGCCAGTCTCTATTATCCTTCGCCAATGCAAGCAACAGACAAACAGTAAATCCTTGACGCTACAAGCAGGATTCACCCCCTTCATCTTATTCCAAGGTATTAGAACCTTTAATTGGATCACTTAACCCAAGCCTACTATTGCAGTTAGGAACCTTGCCTCTACTGCTGTGCAGTGCATTCACTGACTATCCTATAGGTTATTATTAAGAGTTAGGCACTGGCTAACGCACAAGTGTCCGAGATTATGCTACAAGGGATCAATCCCTCTCAGTTTTTGCCTTGAGGATGACAGAATGGTCGAAACACATGTCGGCTGTGATCACAATAAATTGCCATCACACCATTGGATGGCGTTTTCTTGCCTGTTGGAAGACTTCATAGCTTTTTCAACTAACTCTAAGGACTGGAACATTAGAATATTGAGTCTTATGAGCAGGACAACTGCACATACTGTACTCTTGTTTATGCAGTATGTTGTTGGCTTCCACAAAGCTCTGAACCTGTACCATGGCACACATCCAATATTTTCAATAAGAAATTGGAATTGGTGATTGGCCTTAAATTACTTGGGTCATTTAGGTCTAGACCGGGATTCTTAATGAGTGTGGATACCGTGACAGTCTTAATGGATTCCGGGACATGATTGTCTTAAAAGCAGAGTTTACCATACGAGTAAGGAATGGAATAAATAAGTCCTGATGTTCCAGAATTATCCTTGGTGGCGGGATGTTCACCGCACAGGAGGTCAGTCGCACGGTGGACAACAAAATCGTCATGTCTGTTTTTGTAATGGGTGAGAAAGTAAAGCCATTGGCATTGTGTGGCTCAGGTTGGTCAAATGTTGGAGTTGATGTCGGAGGGAGTTGAGCTAGTATGACTCTAATTATTTCCCTGGCCTTGAGGATATTCACCTCAAAGGCCTCTTGCAACTTTGTGCAGTCAGCGGGTGTCGGTTGGGCCGGGGCAGACAATGCCTTGGGCTTTTCTAGAGACCTAAGGATATCAAAGAGCTTTCCGGAGGAGTTAGGTGCCTTATTAATTTGATCATTGTAGAAGAGTTTTTTTGTTTCCACTATGTTCAATTTATACTGTGTTTCTTGGGCCTTCCATTTGCTCTTAGTCTCAGATGTGGGGCGATTTAACCACTGGTGTTCCAGTTTCCTTTTTTCTCTCGATTGGCTTTCAGCAAGGAAAAAACCATCCTTGATGCCTAGTATTAGCCATGACCGATTTCCACTGTATGGGGGCTATTTGGTCCACCATTTCTTGAATCGTGGAGGTGAAGGTAGTTACGAGGATTTCACGTGTGTCCCTGTCAACTTTAAAATTCCTACTTAGGACCTTTTGATGGCAATTCTGGGCTTCTGGGACGGGGCCCTGTGTTAGGATGGTTCCATGTCATTTCATTTTAGGATGTTTCTTCACAGGGTTTTTCACCGAAACCTTTTAACAAAAAACCACATCGAATTATTTTTCAATTATTTTTGGTGGGGGGGGTCCCTCCCGGGGGGGTCCCTCCCATACTCACCATTCCCTTACATTTTTTATCTATTCTGAAACACCCACAAAATTCGATAGTTTTTTTTTCGTTAAGAAGTTCATGGCAAAAAAGCCTGCGAAAAAAGATCCCGCGATGAAAGGACGCTGTACCGTTAGGATAAAGAAATCTACACAATAATGGTCCAACCAAATGCAAGGGGGTAGTGCCCTCAATTTTGGTTTCAAGATTACGCGACACCTCCCAGTCTAACATGTTGTTATTTGACATAGTTGGCTCTTTGTTGCAGACCTTGTAAATGAGGTTGTTATGTGTTTTTTCGAGCTCCAAGGCCTCTTTATCTGAGGAGTTACCCTGCAACCAATTTAGATCCTGAAGAAGAGTGTGGCGGTATTCGGGCCACAGAAGCTACCTAGCAGCTGGACTATTTCTTAGTTGAAATTCATCATCACTGATGGAGGTCGGTAGATTAAAATGAAGTTAATGCAACTGTTATTAGTAGGAGTTAATTTCATGTGCAATATCTTGCATCCCTGGCAGCAGCAGGGAGATAAGAAAAGGTTATACTAGTTTTTAGCAATAATGGCAACTCCGTCCCCCTGCCCATTTCAATCATGGTCCACTGGAGTCACGCATCCAGGTGTCAGTAAGACATATGGCCTCATCACGAGTTGGGCGGTAACACCGGCGCTAATAGCCCTACCGCCAAACCCCCGGCACTATCACGGATCACGGGTTTGGCGGAAGGGTTATTGCCCATTCCCATTGGGCCCATTCGGGAATTCCTCATTCCCCATTGGGCCCAATGGGGAAAATTTGCACTATTACCGCTGGTGGATTTCCCGCTGGCGGTAATCGCACCGAAAATCAGCAATTTTGCTGCAGATTTCCCACCAGCTAAGAGCTGGGGGGAAATCCACCAAAGCCATGATCTGGCGGACCCTTAAATGTGGCAGTAATAGCGCTACCGCCGCATTTAAGGGTTACCGCCAGACTCGTGATGAGGCCCATAGTATGTTAATGTTTCTCCATAATTAAATCCATTTACTGTGCATCATGGGTAAAGCAAACATTATAAAGGTTATTACCTGGCTAGACTGTCCTGCATTGAATGTAGGCCAATCTACACACTTATCATGTTTCCTTTATCCTTGATGCACAGCTACTGTGCATCAATGGTAAAGAAAACCTGACAAATGTAGTCACTGGCCTACATCCAATGTAGGCCAGTCTGCTACCTGGTTAGACTGGCCTACATTGAATGTAGGTCAGTCTAGCCACGTAAAAACACATTTTGCTTTACCCTGATGGCAAGAAGAAAATGCCATGCAACATTGAGAAAGTATATGCAAACTGGCACCACTATCCTTCTGCATTTACTTTCTTAATGTGGCATGATATTTTTTACTTGGCCTCAAGAGTAAAACAAACATGATTGTTATTATGTGCCTAAACTTGCTTACATGGGCGGCTCCAGTCTAGCCGCGTATCTTTTGTCCTGCCATTTTTGTACTTTGCATCAAGAGTAAAAACAAACATTTGTGTAATTATTTGCAACACTGGATTATCATGGTATAGCCAGTGTGAATACTATTTCTTTCTGTGGCATGGCATGTTTTACTAGCTGTGAGTCCGTAAATGGTAATACTGGCGGCATATGTTGGTGCAGTATGCCAGCCAGCGGCAGAAAATAGCTTTTAAATACTTCCATGTGTTGAGGGCAAAGGCATAATGAAAATGTGCTGGAAAATGGTCCTGTGCACTGTTGGTAACTTGCTTCTATTGGGTTTTTTATGTGCCACCATACAAAATTGATTGCAAACTGTGGCTTTGTACAGAATTTTTCACAACATGCTGTAAATTGCACCATTTTAACCCTTTTTCTAAAATCTTTCTCGGGGTGAGACCACATCCCCCTCACCACAAACCCCTCTTGTTTGTTTTGGGATCCATTGCTGCGCTCGGTCGCTTCTGCATATCAGAGACCTACATATACACCCCTCCAATTCAGAAATGCACCAGCCAGACCACTAGGGGGTTGCGGAGCAAGATGGCAGCTTAAGTCAAGCCTCACACCGCTCCCCAGCAATTATCCGCTAGATGATCCGTTCCCCCCGTGATTTCGGTGTCTGGCATGAGTGGGGTGGGTCGCGGAGGCTTGGGCAGCACACTCCGTCCCGGGAAATAGGAATAAGTGGTGGCCGGGGTACTGTGCATGGTGAGACCCTCAAAAAGCAGAGGAGGAGGGGCCTGGCCTGACGAGGTGTGGTAAAGGCAGCCTGCGTGGTGACAGCATGGCGCGAGGCTGTCCCCGGTCCCTGAGCTTCCCCCAGGGAGTCCACAGGTGGTAAGGAGACTGAGGGATGCATAGATTGCCCAGGAAGGAGGCAGGGGGCAGCCGCGACTGCAGTGGCAAAAGAGCGGGCTGCATTGGAGTGCCCTGGAGTGCGGAGGGAGGCTGAGCAGGGCCTAATCTTAGTACCAGCGGGAATCCCCCAAAAACGTGACAGCGATCGGAGGAAGGCTGCCATGATGGAGAGCTGGTTGACTGCCTGGTGGGTGCCTGTCAGACACACTATTGAGCAGTGCCGACAGCATTGATTACTGAGGAGGTGGCAGCAGCCTCTCTGGAGGAGGGGATGCACCACACATATTCAGCAGAAGAAGACTTCCAGTGCCTTCCCTTTCTCCTCCCCCCAGGTGGAGGAGCAGAGTCTGGAGACCGCCCCCTCTCTGGATCCGGGGGTGCAGGGAGGGACAGCTCTAAGGAAGTGCCGTGTTATTGTGAATACTGCCCCGGAAGCAGTTTGAACTACCTGGGGGAGCGGGTGAACATTGGCTGGCCGGGGGAGGAGGACACATAAGGGATCAAAGCCCACCAGACACCATGGCCTATAGGACTGACAGTGAAGATTCAGCAGGAAAGTTGGGTGTGTACCACACCGACTGTGAGCATGGGCAAGTAAAAGCCCAACAAGCCCATGCAGAGCAAAATAGAGTGCTACATGCTGAATTCAGTGACCAGGGCACAGAGAACTCCAACCCCCTCCAGGCAGCGCAGACCAAAATGCTGGTGGAACAGCAATGGGGGGTGAGGAGGAGCCTATGAAGAGGCAGCTGCTACAGACAGTGACGGACTCCAGTCACAGCATGGAGGAGAAGATAGGCCAGGTGGGGGTGGAGGTGAACCTGCTCAGGACGGACCCACAGGCCGTGTCAGAAAGAGTGGGGGAAACAGAGGCAGGGATTAGCCAACTGGAGGACACAGAGAAGTCTCTGTATACGCAACTCCAGGACCTGCAGGCAAAATCGCAAACTGTGGAAGAGAGGGTGGAGGACACCAAAGGACGGTCCCAGAGGACAATATTAGGATAACTGGCCTCCCTAAGAGAACTAAACGCCCAGCAGTGGATTTTTTTTTGGAGAGGTGGATCAGGGAGGAGCTGAGGTGAATGACCAACTTTTATTCAATCGAAAGGAGCCACAGAGTGCTGGGCAGACCCCCTCTGCCGGGTCCCCCCCTAGGCTGGTGGTGGCCAAGCTCTTCATTACAGAGATAGGGACATTATCCTCCAGGCCGCCTGGAGGTAGGGGGTGATCAAGAAGGTGAGCGTGATGATCTCCCCAGATTACACCCTACAGATGCAGCAGGTGAGAAGGTCTTTTGAGGAGACCAAAAGAATACAACTTAACAACCAAGAGAAGTATATGCTGATGTTCCCGGCGAAGCTGAGAGTTATGGAGGGGGAGAGTCCTGGGTGTTTCAGGACCCAGAGGAAGTCTGGGACTGGATAGAAAAATGGGGGATGCAGTGGTCCGGCCTATCCAGGAGTAGAGCCGAAGGGCACTGCCCCCAAGCAAGAGGGGAATGAGTGCCCCCCAAGGGGAATACCGGCCACAGAGGAATTGAATCATCAATGGAACAAAGAGCGGAGTATCGAAAAGTGACTTCGGAGGGGACGCTTTGCAGAATTGAGTCAGACCCTGTGTGAGGGGAGTACCAGGCAGACACTTCCCAAATGTCTGCCATGGGAGGCAGGCCAGGAGATTGAGAGCATTGGATCTGTTGAACGTTGTGCTGGACAGGAGCCATGACTCATGAAAGTGAGGCCTTGAGCGTTGAGGCAGTTGTGCCTTGGGCTGTGTTGGGTATGAGCGTGGGGTGAGTAGAGGGAAATGAGGGGGGAGGAGACGGTGGGTGGTCTTGTTGTTTTGAGGGTTATATTTAGGGAAAAACTTGAGTTGGTTTGATCTGGCCAAGCTGTTTTATTTTGTGGGTAACAGATACTGTTGGGGAAGAAGTATGGGGACGGGGTTGGGAGCTCAACAGATGAGGGGTAGGGGGGAGTGGGAGGAGGGGCTAAACTTGGGGGTGGAGACCAAGGGGTGTTTGTAAAGTTAACGTTACTATGGTGGGTTCAGAGAAAGGGCTGGTGGCGAGGGTGCAGGAACGGGGATGGTGGATATGGATAATGAAGACCAGGTGACAAGCCTCTCCTGGAATTTAAAGGGGATGATTGACAAGTTTAAAAGAAGAGTGATGCTTCAGCACTTACTGAAGCCGGCGGTAGTATTGCTTCAGGATACTCACTTTTTGGGAGACGTCTGCCGCATATTGGGCAGGGGTCAGTATAAATGCATGGCACACGCAGGATTCACTAGGGGCTCCAGGAGGGTGGGTATGCTCATTAATAAGTCAGTGCCCTTCCAAATCTATAGGACGTTCCAAGATAGAAGGGGCAGAAAAGTGGGCATAGAAGGTCGGTTGGCAGAGGAGGCTATCTCCTTCATCAATGTTTGTTCACCTCCAGCGCTGCTACAAGACACACTTGAGGAGGTAAAGGGGAGGATGCTGGGGGTCTGACAAAACTGGCCGTGCGGGGGGATAAGGAGATGAAATGGAGGAGCTTCCTGCGTGCCATGGGGTTAGAGGATCTCTGGAGGGTGGAACACCCGGAGGAACGGGCCTTATCTTTCTTCTCGGATGCCCATAAATCCTTCTCTAGGATAAATCACGTCTTTGCTTCAGGACTCTATGCCTAGAGAATGGAGGGGTGGGGTATTTACCCAGGGATATCTCAGACCATGCACCTCTATCATGGGGTATCAGAGACTCAGAATAGGGGGGTGGTCACTTGCAGGGCAGGGGGCTGGTGGCTGGGTGCCCACGACTTGCAGGATGAGGGAATTATGGAGGAGCTGAAGGACGAAACAGAGCAGTACTGCAGTAATAATAAGGACTTGGTGGACTCGAAACAAGTTCTGTGGGAAGCATATAAGGCGGTAATAAGGGGAAGAGCTATGGCAAAAATCACCGCTAGGCGAAGGGAGCTCCCAGACACTTGATTCCTCAGGTCATTATCACAGATAGAGTCCCAAGTCGCTTCCTGACTCAAGTCACTGTCAGAGGGGTGCAGTGGCCAGACCCTGCTTGCCTCAGGTTGCAGTCCCAAGGTCATCACAAGGGTATAACACCCAGCCAGATCTTAACCATAGGTCCTCATCACAAGTACAGTTCCCAGACACTTCCTGACCACACGTCATCATAACAAGTATGTACTGCCCAGGCAGCTCTTGACGACAAGTTCTCATCACAGGGATATAGTTCTCTGTCACTTCATGACCACAGGGGTATATTGCCCTGGCCCTTCCTGACCACAAGTCTACGTCACAGGGATATAGTTCTCTGTCACTTCATGACCACAGGGGTATATTGCCCTGGCCCTTCCTGACCACAAGTCCACGTCACAGGGATATAGTTCTCTGTCACTTCATGACCACAGGGGTATATTGCCCTGGCCCTTCCTGACCACAAGTCCACGTCACAGGGATATAGTTCTCTGTCACTTCATGACCACAGGGGTATATTGCCCTGGCCCTTCCTGACCACAAGTCCACGTCACAGGGATATAGTTCTCTGTCATTTCCTGACCACAGGGGTATAATGCCCTGGCCCTTCCTGACCACAAGTCCACGTCACAGGGATATAGTTCTCTGTCACTTCCTGACCACATGGGTATATTGCCCTGGCCCTTCCTGACCACAAGTCCACGTCACAGGGATATAGTTCTCTGTCACTTCATGACCACAGGGGTATATTGCCCTGGCCCTTCCTGACCACAAGTCCACGTCACAGGGATATAGTTCTCTGTCACTTCATGACCACAGGGGTATATTGCCCTGGCCCTTCCTGACCACAAGTCCGCGTCACAGGGATATAGTTCTCTGTCATTTCCTGACCACAGGGGTATAATGCCCTGGCCCTTCCTGACCACAAGTCCGCGTCACAGGGATATAGTTCTCTGTCACTTCCTGACCACAGGGGTATAATGCCCGGGCCCTTCCTGACCACAAGTCCGCGTCACAGGGATATAGTTCTCTGTCATTTCCTGACCACAGGGGTATAATGCCCTGGCCCTTCCTGACCCCAAGTCCACGTCACAGGGATATAGTTCTCTGTCACTTCCTGACCACAGGGGTATAATGCCCTGGCCCTTCCTGAACACAAGTCCACATCACAGGGATATAGTTCTCTGTCACTTCCTGACCACAGGGGTATAATGCCCTGATCCTCCCAGACCACAAGTCCACGTCACTGCGGTGTAGGGCCCTGCTTGCTATTTGCACTCAACTCCAGGAGCATCATACCGGGGGGCCTAGGGGGTCACTCAAATGGATATGGTGCCCGTCTCACCCGGTCTGTAGTATGAGTAAACTTCCCACCCTACTCTGTGTGTGGGATAAGGGATATGCTGCCCTTCTCACCTAGACCAGAGTATGAGATCTGAAGCCATTCTCAGCCTGTCGGGGATTGCTCATCCCTCACCCTTGTTCTGTATTCTAGAGGATGTGCTGCCCTTCTCACCTAGACCAGAGTATGAGATCTGAAGCCATTCTCAGCCTGTCGAGGATTGCAAATCCCTCACCCTTGTTCTGTATTCTAGAGGATGTGCTGGCCTTCTCACCTAGACCAGAGTATGAGATCTGAAGCCATTCTCAGCCTGTCAGGGATTACTCATCCCTCCCCCTTGTTCTGTATCCTAGAGGATGTGCTGCCCTTTTCACCTAGGCCAGAGTATGAGATCTGAAGCCATTCTCAGCCTGTCGGGGATTACTCATCCCTCACCCGCGTTCTGTATTCTAGAGGATGTGCTGCCCTTCTCACCTAGACCAGAGTATAAGATCTGAAGCCATTCTCAGCCTGTCGGGGATTACTCGCTCTCACCCTTGTTCTGTATTCTAGAGGATGTGCTGCCCTTCTCATCTAGACCAGAGTATGAGATCTGAAGCCATTCTCAGCCTGTCGAGGATTACTCACTCTCACCCTTGTTCTGTATTCTAGAGGATGTGCTGCCCTTCTCATCTAGACCAGAGTATGAGATCTGAAGCCATTCTCAGCCTGTCGGGGATTACTCACCCCTCACCTTTGTTCTGTATTCTAGAGGATGTGCTGCCCTTCTCACCTAGACTAGAGTATGAGATCTGACGCCATTCTCAGCCTGTCAGGGATTACTCACCCCTCACCCTTGTTCTGTATTCTAGAGGATGTGGTGCCCTTCTCACCTAGACCAGAGTATGAGATCTGAAGCCATTCTCACCCTGTCTGGGATTACTCATCACTCACCCGTGTTCTGTATTCTAGAGGATGTGCTGCCCTTCTCAGCTAGACCAGAGTATGAGATCTGAAGCCATTCTCACCCTGTCGGGGATTGTTCATCCCTCACCCGTGTTCTGTATTCTAGAGGATGTGCTGCCCTTCTCACCTAGACCAGAGTATGAGATCTGAAGCCATTCTCAGCCTGTCGGGCATTGCTCATCCCTCACCCTTGTTCTGTATTCTAGAGGATGTGGTGCCCTTCTCACCTAGACCAGAGAATGAGATCTGAAGCTTTTCTCAGCCTGTCAGGGATTGCTCATCACTCACCCGTGTTCTGTATTCTAGAGGATGTGCTGCCCTTCTCACCTAGACCAGAGTATGAGATCTGAAGCAATTCTCACCCTGTTGGGGATTGACCACCCTCACTCATGTTCTGTATTCTAGAGGATGTGCTGCCCTTCTCACCTACACCAGAGTATGAGATCTGAAGCCATTCTCACCCTGTCAGGGATTACTCATCCCTCACCCGTGTTCTGTATTCTAGAGGATGTGCTTCCCTTCTCACCTAGACCAGAGTATGAGATCTGAAGCCATTCTCACCCCGTCGGGGATTACTCATCCCTCACCCGTGTTCTGTATTGTAGAGGATGTGGTACCCTTCTCACCTAGACCAGAGTATGAGATCTGAAGCCATTCTCACCCTGTCGGGGATTACTGACCCCTCAACCTTGTTCTGTATTCTAGAGGATGTGCTGCCCTTCTCACCTAGACCAGAGTATGAGATCTGAGGCCATTCTCAGCCTGTCAGGGATTACTCATCCCTCACCCTTCTCGAGGATGTGCTGCACTTCACACCTATACCAGAGTTTGAGATCTGAAACCATCCTCAGCCTGTCAGGGATTACTCATCCCTCCCCCTTGTCCTGTATTCTAGAGGATGTGCTTCCCTTCTCACCTAGACCAGAGTATGAGATCTGAAGCCATTCTCACCCCGTCGGGGATTACTCATCCCTCACCCGTGTTCTGTGTTCTAGAGGATGTGCTGCCCTTCTCACCTAGACCAGAGTATGAGATCTGAGGCCATTCTCAGCCTGTCAGGGATTACTCATCCCTCACCCTTCTCGAGGATGTGCTGCCCTTCTCACCTAGACCAGAGTATGAGATCTGAAGCCATTCTCAGCCTGTCAGGGATTACTCATCCCTCACCCTTGTTCTGTATTCTAGAGGATGTGCTTCCCTTCTCACCTAGACCAGAGTATGAGATCTGAAGCCATTCTCAGCCTGTCGGGGATTACTCATCCCTCACCCGTGTTCTGTATTCTAGAGGATGTGCTGCCCTTCTCACCTAGACCAGAGTATGAGATCTGAAGCCATTCTCACCCTGTCGGGGATTGCTCATCCCTCACCCGTGTTTTGTATTCTAGAGGATGTGCGTCCCTTCTCACCTAGACCAGAGTATGAGATCTGAAGCCATTCTCAGCCTGTCGGGGATTACTCATCCCTCACCCGTGTTCTGTATTCTAGAGGATGTGCTGCCCTTCTCACCTAGACCAGAGTATGAGATCTGAAGCCATTCTCACCCTGTCGGGGATTGCTCATCCCTCACCCGTGTTTTGTATTCTAGAGGATGTGCTGCCCCTCTCACCTAGACCAGAGTATGAGATCTGAAGCCATTCTCACATTGTCAGGGATTGCTCATACTTCACCCGTGTTCTGTATTCTAGAGGATGTGCTGCCCTTCTCACCTAGACCAGAGTATGAGATCTGAAGCCATTCTCACCCTGTCGGGGATTGCTCATCACTCACCCGTGTTCTGTATTCTAGAGGATGTGCTGCCCTTCTCACCTAGACCAGAGTATGAGATCTGAAGCCATTCTCACCCTGTCGGGGATTGCTCATCCCTCACCCGTTTTCTGTATTCTAGAGGATGTGCTGCCCTTCTCACCTAGACCAGAGTATGAGATCTGAAGCCATTCTCACCCTGTCGGGGATTGCTCATCCCTCACCCGTTTTCTGTATTCTAGAGGATGTGCTGCCCTTCTCACCTAGACCAGAGTATGAGATCTGAAGCCATTCTCAGCCTGTCAGGGATTGCTCATCCCTCACCCGTGTTCTGTATTCTAGAGGATGTGGTGCCCTTCTCACCTAGACCAGAGAATGAGATTTGAAGCAATTCTCACCCTGTCGGGGATTGCTCATCCCTCACCCGTGTTCTGTATTATGGAGTATGTGCTGCCTTTCTCAACTAGACCAGAGTATGAGATCTGAAGCCATTCTCACCCTGTCGGGGATTGCTCATCCCTCACTCGTGTTCTGTATTCTAGAGGATGTGCTGCCCTTCTCACCTAGACTAGAGTATGAGATCTGAAGCCATTCTCAGCCTGTCGGGGATTACTCATCCCTCCCCCGCGTTCTGTATTCTAGAGGATGTGCTGCCCTTCTCACCTAAACCAGAGTATGAGATCTGAAGCCATTCTCACCCTGTCGGGGATTGCTCATCCCTCACCCGTGTTCTGTATTCTAGAGGATGTGCTGCCCTTCTGTCATGCCCTCCATCCGACCCACCAGTGATCCCAGGTCCCCCTCGACCCGAATACACCCCCCACTTACCTTCCGGGGCTCACGTTGGCGGTCCAGGCCGTCTCGCACACAGCTACAGCAGCAGCTTCACGCTACCACTCCACAGTCACGACTGCGACCGTTCCTCCATTGGCAGTTGCCGTGGAGATTAGGCCATCAGAAGATCAAGGTCGCTTCCTCGCATCGTGTTGCTGGGCCTATCCGATCACGTGACCTGAACTCGCGATCACGTGACCTGAACTCGCGATCACATGACCTGAACTTGCGATCACGTGACCAGGAAGCGAACGGTACTTAGGTAGTGAAGTGCTTCAGTACCGCGCTTCACAGCTGTTTTCTCCGAGACCCTGTTTGGCCTGCGATTCTTACCCTGTTTCATGATTGATCTTGGACCCAGTTTACTCTTCTCGGATCTCTTTTTGGAACCCGCCTTTTCGTTGTTCCGTCAGCTTGGACTGCTACCCTTGGCTCTCGACCCTGGATTGTTGTCACAGACTTCTTGTGGATTACCCCTCTTCACAGAATCTGGAGCATTGTATGAACTACAACTCACCATCACCCTTGTCTACAATCTGGTTCAGTCCTGCCTGCAGGTCTCCCCTAGGTGGGGTCTGGTGTGGCTACCAGTAAGTGTCTCCTATTCGAGACCTTTTGCCTACGTGAGCCCCGGAATTCCTCCTTCTGTCAATTCCTGGTAAGATCCTTCCTGTTTTTTGGCTACCTGTGCATTACCCTGCTTGCTTGGTACTTAACGCTGTTTTCCTTCACAGCTTCCGTGGGGCTTCCAGTACTTTGCGGTTCCGGAGTTTTCTCCACCTGTGGCCTCAAAGGTTGCATAGAGAGTGAACCTATCATTCTCCCTGTGCGGCACTTGGGGACGGAGGTCTCACATATCTACACGCCACTCAAGTTAGAACAGTCTGTGAAGCCTTGTCGTGTCAGGTATGGAGGGTACCGCGGAGGACCCCATGACTGCTATAATCCAAGCAATCATGGTATTACGGGCCGACATGGTCGCTGCCAACACAGCAATCCATCAACGCCTTGATTTATTGCAGAGTGCCCAACATCCCTTGCCCGCGGACCCGGAGCTTGGGGACGCTGCTCCAGTACCAGTGCCACCTCCTCCTGTAACCCCGGCTCCTACTGCCCCTACTTCCGTTCCAGTCATTCTGCCCTCTCCTTTTCCCTTGGCAGCCCCAGAAAGGTTCCATGGAGACCCCAGAAAGTTCAGGACCTTCCTTAACCAATGCAAACTACACTTTCTATGCCGGCCTCTTGCTTTCCCTGATCCCACCACTAAGGCGGCCTTCACTCTATCACACCTGGTGGGTACAGCTGCGGCATGGGCAAACCCCCTATTAGAAAAGGACCACCCCGCTCTCTATGATTTCGACCAACTGGTATCAGAAATGTCACGAGTATTTGACACCAGGTACAAGGCGCAGTCTCATGATTTAGAGCTACTGGAGCTTACCCAGGGTAGGGGGTCCCTCATCGATTACATCACTCGATTTAACCAACTAGCGGCTGAAACATCATGGCCAGAAAGTAAGAAGGCAATGGTCTTCTACAGAGGGTTAAGCAATCCCATGAAGGATGCATTAGCTGTGGTTCCGTCCCTGCCCGTCCAGTTCCCAGCACTTGTGGATCTGACCCTTTAAGTAGACACACGTCGTTCTGAACGGAGAGCTGAGGCTGGGTTTCCCCATTCCACAGCCCAATTCCACAGGCCCTGCCATCTCTTCGTCCACCTCAGACACCAACGGGGAACCTATGCAGATTGGAGGTATCAGGAGACCCATCACATCTAGGGAAAGGGAACGTAGAAGAGCAGAGAATGCTTGTTTTTACTGCGGGTTGGGTGGCCATTTCGTGAAAGAATGTCCCCGGAGACCGAAACCCAAGAACCAGGTTTTTCACACAGCTCAACCCTAGACACAGGGGGAGTGTCGAGCTCCTCATGTTCCTCCCCAGATCCAGTCCCGATGTTTGGCAGAATTAGACCCATCCAAGTACAAGCCACTCTGCAGCCCACCCCTGGCATCATCCACCCCGTAGTGATCACTCTTGATTCAGGGGCCTCCGGGAACTACATTGATATTACCTTAGCCCGAGCCTTAAACCTGCCCTTGGTAAACAAGAATCGACCTGAACTGGTACAAGCAGTTGATGGGGCAGAACTCGTCTCTGGACCCATCAGACAACAAACAGCACCACTCATACTGACGATTCAGTCCGTCCACAAGGAAACCATACATTTCGATTTGATAGCCATGCCTCAGTTCGGTGTTATATTAGGAATGCCATGGTTGCGGGATCACAATCCGCACATTGATTGGGGTACGGGTCACGTGCATTTTGAATCCAAACTGTGCCAGAATTTTTGTCTCCCCATGAATGGAGAGGAGAACACGCCTGCATCAGCGTTGGGCGCTATTGCCCGACTCAGTATCACAGAAAACAGTGCTCCCTCTGATCCGCATGTAGTGGGTTTAGTCACCGCAAACATCCCTGCGGAGTACCAGGACTACGCTCCGGTGTTCGATCAAGGCTCTTCTGAAACCCTAATCCCACACCGTCCCTATGATTACCCGATTGATCTGACCCCTGGAGCTTCTATACCCTCGGGTCGTATCTATTCCTTGTCACAGTCCGAAGACCAAGCCCTCAAAGAGTACATAGAAAAGTCTTTGCGCCTGGGTCACATACGCCCTCCCACGTCTTCAGCTGCCAGCCCGATCTTTTTGTGTCTAATAAAGAAGGCGATCTACGTCCGTGTGTGGACTCCCGCCGTCTCAATGCCATTTCCATTAAGAATCGGTACCCCATACCTCTTATCACTCCGCTATTGGACCGATTGACCCATGCCTCTATCTACTCCAAGTTGGATTTGAGAGGTGCCTACAACCTTGTCCGCATTCAAAAGGGGGACGAATGGAAGACCGCATTCTGTACACAATACGGCCTTTATGAGTATACGGTCATGCCTTTCGGACTATGCAACGCGCCAGCCACCTTCCAGCATTTCATGAATGATGTGTTCTGTGACATATTGGACATATACGTGATTGTATATCTTGAGGATATCCTCATATTTTCCCATACCCTAGAAGAACATGTGCAACATGTTCGAGAAGTACTGTCCCGATTACAAAAACACTCGCTCTATGCGAAACCTGAGAAATGCCAATTTCATGTGACCAATATCGAGTTCCTGGGGTTCAACATCACACCTGGTGGCTTGGCGAAGAATTATTACAAGGTTCGAGCGATCCTAGAATGGCCGACCCCGCAGACCCTGAAGGCATTACAGTCGTTTCTCGGTTTTGCCAACTTCTACAGGCGTTTTATCTCTGGCTTCTCCTCCATAGTATCACCTCTAACTTCCCTCACCAGTCCACATGTCCCTTTCAAATGGCTGGAGGTACATCAGCAAGCTTTTGAGGATCTAAAAAACGTCTTCACCACCGCCCCTGTCCTCCAGCATCCTGATCCTGACCTGCCTTTCATTGTTGAGGCGGATGCCTCCTCTTTTGCGCTAGGGGCAGTTTTGTCACAAGTCTGCTCCGCTACTGGACGCCTACACCCTGTGGCTTTCCATTCCCGCAAATTCAACTCCGTGGAAGCCCACTATACTGTAACCGAGAAGGAGCTTCTGGCGGTGATGGATGCCTTTCGCACTTGACGACACCATCTGTTGGGGGCCAAACACAGGATCACTGTGGTTACAGATCACCGGAATTTACAGGACCTGGCCTCCCTGAAATGTGTGAACAGCAGGCAGGTCAGGTGGCACCTGTTTTTTGCAGCCTTCGACTTTCAAATTAAACACTGTTCTGATCTGACGCACGGTAAAGCCGATGCACTGTCTCGTTCCCCCGGGGGGGGGGTTTCGCTACCTATCTTTCCCGACACTCTCTTGTCTCATGAGAACGTTGTATGCATATGTACACCTCCTTTGGCATTGCTGGACGCAATCCGTACTTGGGTCCAGCAACATCCCGAGCAGCTATCCGAATGGGACCCAGTCTACTGTGACGGGCTACCATATGTACAGAATCGCCTAGTTCTGCCTACCACTGATACCAGAAGTCTGGCTTTGGAATGGTCTCATGACGTCCCCTTCAACGGCCACCCAGGCCAGGTCCGTACCCTGGACCTACTGAAACGCTGGTGTTGGTGGCCATCCATGAAACGAGACGTTGTCTGCTATGTAAACACATGCGCAGTATGTGCTCAAAGTAAACACCGCAGGGGTCATCCGCTTGGCCTCTTACAACCACTACCTATACCACCCAAGCCCTGGCACACATTGACCATGGATTTTGTGACTGATTTACCTAGGGTCCAGGGTTACGACACAGCCTGGGTGGTGGTTGATACTTTCACCAAAATGGCCCGTTTCATCCCCTGCCGGGGTATTCTGTCTGCCCCTATGTTGGCCAAGCTGTTCTTTGAATCTGTCTTCTGTCTCTTTGGTCTGCCTTCTGTGCTCATTTCTGATAGGGGGTCCCAGTTTACGTCCCGGTTCTGGCGTGCCTTGACCAGGTTGCTTGGTATTGATGTACGGTTTTCCTCGGCTTACCATCCTGAGACCGACGGTCAAACTGAGAGAACCAACCAATCCATTGAACAATACCTGCGTTGTTTGACGCTGCAACAACAAGCAACCTGGTTGCAGGTCGTTCACTTTGCAGAATTCGCCTACAATAATGCTGTGCATTCCTCCACCGGTTCCTCCCCCTTTTACGCTTTGTATGGCCAACACCCCCGTGTTCTCCCCGCTCCTGACTCTTCTTCTTCTGTCAACCCAGCCGCAGCTCCCTGTGTTAGAGATATGTCCTCTATCCATGCCCAGACCGTGGTTCACCTCCAGGAGGCCCGGTCATCCATGAAAGCTTTCGCTGACTCGAAACGTAGTTCTGCCCCGTTATATGCTGTGGGTTCCCGGGTCTGGTTGTCCACCCGGCATCTCCATTTAGCGGGTTGTCGGAAACTTCTGCCTCATTTTGTGGGCCCTTATGTGGTTTCCCGTGTCATCAGTCCAGTGGCCTATCGCCTTGTGCTTCCGTATTCTTGGCGGATTCACCCTGTTTTCCACACGTCTCTCCTCAAACCTTGTCCTGCCTCCTCCCGCCTCCGTTCCCCGGTTGCCCCGTTGTCCCTGGATGCCCCTGATGTCTTTGAGGTTTCCGGTATTCTGGGTTCCCGCCTCCATAGGGGCAAGTTGCAGTACCTGGTAGACTGGTTGGGCTACGGTCCTTAGGGGCGGTCTTGGGTCTCGGCTTCGGATGTCCAGGCCCCCCGGTTGGTTGCTCGGTTCCATCGGGAGCATCCTTCCTGCCCACGCGGTCGTGGGCCTTTGCGGGGGGGGCTCTGTCATGCCCTCCATCCGACCCACCAGTGATCCCAGGTCCCCTTCGGCCCGAATACACCCCCCACTTACCTTCCGGTGCTCACGTTGGCGGTCCAGGCCGTCTCGCACACAGCTACAGCAGCAGCTTCACGCTACAACTCCACAGTCACGACTGCGACCATTCCTCCATTTTCAGTTGCCGTGGAGATTAGGCCATCAGAAGATCAAGGTCGCTTCCTCGCATCGTGTTGCTGGGCCTATCCGATCACGTGACCTGAACTCGCGATCATGTGACCTGAACTCACGATCACGTGACCTGAACTCGCAATCACGTGACCTGAACTCGCGATCACGTGACCAGGAAGCGAACGGCTCTTAGGTAGTGAAGTGCTTCAGTACCACGCTTCACAGCTGTTTTCTCGGAGACCCTGTTTGGCCTGCGATTCTTACCCTGTTTCATGATTGATCTTGGACCCGGCTAACTCTTCTTGGAACTCTTTTTGGATCCCGCATTTTCGTTGTTCCGTCAGCTTGGACTGCTACCTTTTGCTCTCGACCCTGGATTGTTGTCACAGACTTCTTGTGGATTACCCCTCTTCACAGAATCTGGAGCATTGTATGAACTACAACTCACCATCACCCTTTTCTACAATCTGGTTCAGTCCTGCCTGCAGGTCTCCCCCAGGTGGGGTCTGGTGTGGCTACCAGTAAGTGTCTCCTATTCGAGACCTTTTGCCTACGTGAGCCCCGGAATTCCTCCTTCTGACAATTCCTGGTAAAATCCTTCCTGTTTTTTGGCTACCTGTGCATTACCCTGCTTGCTTGGTACTTAACGCTGTTTTCCTTCACAGCTTCCGCGGGGCTTCCAGTACTTCGCGGTTCCAGAGTTTTCTCCACCTGTGGCCTCAAAGGTTGCATAGAGAGTGAGCCTGTCATTATCCCTGTGCGGCACTTGGGGACGGAGGTCTCACATATCTACACGACACTCAAGTTACAACACCTTCTCACCTAGACCAGAGTATAAGATCTGAAGCCATTCTCACCCTGTAGGGGATTGCTCATCCCTCACCCGTGTTCTGTATTCTAGAGGATATGCTGCCCTTCTCACCTAGACCAGAGTATAAGATCTGAAGCCATTCTCACCCTGTCAGGGATTGCTCATCCCTCACCCTTGTTCTGTATTCTACAGGATGTGCTGCCCTTCTCACCTAGACCAGAGTATGAGATCTGAAGCCATTCTCACCCTGTGCTGCCCTTCTCAACAAGACCAGAGTATGAGATCTGAAGCCATTCTCACCCTGTCGGGGATTGCTCATCCCTCACCCGCGTTCTGTATTCTAGAGGATGTGCTGCCCTTCTCACCTAAACCAGAGTATGAGATCTGAAGCCATTCTCACCCTGTCAGGGATTACTCATCCCTCACCCGTGTCCTGTATTCTAGAGGATGTGCTGCCCTTCTCACCTAGACCAGAGTATGAGATCTGAAGCCATTCTCACCCTGTCAGGGATTTCTCATCCCTCACAAGTGTTCTGTATTCTAGAGGATGTGCTTCCCTTCTCACCTAGACCAGAGTATGAGATCTGAAGCCATTCTCACCCTGTCAGGGATTGCTCATCCCTCACCGGTGTTCTGTATTCTACAGGATGTGGTGCCCTTCTCACCTAGACCAGAGTATGAGATCTGAAGCCATTCTCACCCTGTCTGGGATTACTCATCACTCACACGTGTTCTGTATTCTAGAGGATGTGCTGCCCTTCTCAGATAGACCAGAGTATGAGATCTGAAGCCATTCTCACCCTGTCGGGGATTGCTCATCCCTCACCCGTGTTCTGTATTCTAGAGGATGTGCTGCCCTTTTCACCTACCAGAGTATGAGATCTGAAGCCATTCTCAGCCTGTCGGGGATTGCTCATCCCTCACCCGTGTTCTGTATTCTAGAGGATGTGGTGCCCTTCTCACCTAGACCAGAGAATGAGATCTGAAGCTTTTCTCAGCCTGTCGGGGATTTCTCAACCCTCATCCTTGTTCTGTATTCTAGAGGATGTGCTGCCCTTCTCACCTAGACCACAGTATGACATCTGAAGCCATTCTCAGCCTGTCAGGGATTACTAATCCCTCACCCGCGTTCTGTGTTCTAGAGGATTTGCTGCCCTTCTCACCTAAACCAGAGTATGAGATCTGAAGCCATTCTCACCCTGTCGGGGATTGCTCATCCCTCACCCGTGTTCTGTATTCTAGAGGATGTGCTGCCCTTCTCACCTAGACCAGAGTATGAGATCTGAAGCCATTCTCACCCTGTCAGGGATTGCTCATCCCTCACCCGTGTTCTGTATTCTAGAGGATGTGCTGCCCTTCTCACCTAGACCAGAGTATGAGATCTGAAGCCATTCTCACCCTGTCGGGGATTGCTCATCACTCACCCGTGTTCTGTATTCTAGTGGATGTGCTGCCCTTCTCACCTAGACCAGAGTATGAGATCTGAAGCCATTCTCACCCTGTCGGGGATTGCTCATCACTCACCCGTGTTCTGTATTCTAGAGGATTTGCTGCCCTTCTCACCTAGACCAGAGTATGAGATCTGAAGCCATTCTCACCCTGTCGGGGATTGCTCATCCCTCACCCGTTTTCTGTATTCTAGAGGATGTGCTGCCTTCTCACCAAGACCAGAGTATGAGATCTGAAGCCATTGTCACCCTGTCGGGGATTGCTCATCCCTCACCCGTTTTCTGTATTCTAGAGGATGTGCTGCCCTTATCACCTAAACCAGAGTATGAGATCTGAAGCCACTCTCAGCCTGTCGGGGATTGCTCATCCCTCACCCGTGTTCTGTATTCTAGAGGATGTGGTGCCCTTCTCACCTAGACCAGAGAATGAGATTTGAAGCAATTCTCACCCTGTCGGGGATTGCTCATCCCTCACCCGTGTTCTGTATTATGGAGTATGTGCTGCCTTTCTCAACTAGACCAGAGCATGAGATCTGAAGCCATTCTCAGCCTGTCGGGGATTACTCATCCCTCCCCCGCATTCTGTATTCTAGAGGATGTGCTGCCCTTCTCACCTAAACCAGAGTATGAGATATGAAGCCATTCTCACCCTGTCGGGGATTGCTCATCCCTTACCTGTGTTCTGTATTCTAGAGAATGTGCTGCCCTTCTGTCATGCCCTCCATCCGACCCACCAGTGATCCCAGGTCCTCCTCTGCCCGAATACACCCCCCACTTACCTCCGGGGCTCACGTTGGCAGTCCAGGCCGTCTCGCACACAGCTACAGCAGCAGCTTCACGCTACCACTCCACAGTCACGACTGCAACCGTTCCTCCATTGGCAGTTGCCGTGGAGATTAGGCCATCAGAAGATCAAGGTCGCTTCCTCGCATCGTGTTGCTGGGCCTATCCGAACACGTGACCTGAACTTGCGATCACGTGACCTGAACTCGCAATCACGTCACCTGAACTCGCGATCACGTGACCTGAACTCGCGATCACGTGACCAGGAAGCGACCGGTACTTAGGTAGTGAAGTGCTTCAGTACCGCGCTTCACAGCTGTTTTCTCCGAGACCCCGTTTGGCCTGCGATTCTTACCCTGTTTCATGATTGATCTTGGACCCAGCTAACTCTTCTCGGATCTCTTTTTGGATCCCGCCTTTTCGTTGTTCCGTCAGCTTGGACTGCTACCCTTGGCTCTCGACCCTGGATTGTTGTCACGGACTTCTTGTGGATTACCCCTCTTCACAGAATCTGGAGCATTGTATGAACTACAACTCACCATCACCCTTGTCTACAATCTGGTTCAGTCCTGCCTGCAGGTCTCCCCCAGGTGAGATCTGGTGTGGCTACCAGTAAGTGTCTCCTATTCGAGACCTTTTGCCTACGTGAGCCCCGGAATTCCTCCTTTTGTCAATTCCTGGTAAGATCCTTCCTGTTTTTTGGCTACCTGTGCATTACCTTGCTTGCTTGGTACTTAATGCTGTTTTCCTTCACAGCTTCCGTGGGGCTTCCAGTACTTCGCGGTTCTGGAGTTTTCTCCACCTGTGGCCTCAAAGGTTGCATAGAGACTGAACCTGTCATTCTCCCTGTGCGGCACTTGGGGACGGAGGTCTCACATATCTACACGACACTCAAGTTACAACAGTCTGTGAAGCCGTGTCGTGTCAGGTATGGAAGGTACCGCGGAGGAACCCATGGCTGCTATAATCCAAGCAATCACGGTATTACGGGCCGACATGGTCGCTGCCAACACAGCAATCCATCAACGCCTTGATTTATTACAGTGTGCCCAACATCCCTTGTCCGCGGACCCAGAGCTTGGGGCGCTGCTCCAGTACCAGTGCCACCTCCTCCTGTAAACCCGGCTCCTACTGCCCCTACTTCCGTTCCCGTCGTTCTGCCCTCTCCTTTTCCCTTGGCAGCCCCAGAAAGGTTCCATGGAGACCCCAGAAAGTTCAGGACCTTCCTTAACCAATGCAAACTCCACTTTCTATGCCGGCCTCTTGCTTTCCCTGATCCCACCACTAAGGCGGCCTTCACTCTATCACACCTGGCGGGTACAGCTGCGGCATGGGCAAACCCCCTATTAGAAAAGGACCACCCCGCTCTCTATGATTTCGACCAACTGGTATCAGAAATGTCACGAGTATTTGACACCAGGTACAAGGTGCAGTCTCATGATTTAGAGCTACTGGAGCTTACCCAGGGTAGGGGGTCCCTCATCGATTACATCACTCGATTTAACCAACTAGCGGCTGAAACATCATGGCCAGAAAGTAAGAAGGCAGTGGTCTTCTACAGAGGGTTAAGCAATTCCATGAAGGATGCATTAGCTGTGGTTCCGTCCCTGCCCGTCCAATTCCCGGCCCTTGTGGATCTGACCCTTTAAGTAGACGCACAGGGTTCTGAACGGAGAGCTGAGGCTGGGTTTCCCCATTCCACAGGTCCTGCCATATCTTCGTCCACCTCAGACACCATAGGGGAGCCTATGCAGATTGGAGGTATCAGGAGCCCCATCACATCTAGGGAAAGGGAACGTAGAAGAGCAGAGAATGCCTGTTTTTACTGCGGGGTTGGGTGGCCATTTCGTGAAAGAATGTCCCCGGAGACCGGAACCCAAGAACCAGGTTTTTCACACAGCTCGACCCTAGACACGGGGGGAGGGTCGAGCTCCTCATGTTCCTCCCCGGATCCAGTCCCGATGTTTGGCAGAATTAGACCCATCCAAGTACAAGCCACTCTGCAGCCCACCCCTGGCATCATCCACCCCGTAGTGATCACTCTTGATTCAGGGGCCTCCGGGAACTACATTGATATTACCTTAGCCCGAGCCTTAAACCTACCCTTGGTAAACAAGAATCGACCCGAACTGGTACAAGCAGTAGATGGGACAGAACTCGCGTCTGGACCCATCAGACAACAAACAGCACCACTCATACTGACGATTCAGTCCGTCCAGAAGGAAACCATACATTTCGATTTGATAGCCATGCCTCAGTTCGGTGTTATATTAGGAATGCCATGGTTGCGGGATCACAATCCGCACATTGATTGGGGTACGGGTCACGTGCATTTTGAATCCGAACTGTGCCAGAATTTTTGTCTCCCCATGAATGGAGAGGAGAACATGCCTGCATCAGCGTTGGGCGCTATTGCCCGACTCAGTATCACAGAAAACAGTGCTCCCTCTGATCCGCATGTAGTGGGTTTAGTCACCGCAAACATCCCTGCAGAGTACCAGGACTACGCTCCGGTGTTCGATCAAGGCTCTTCTGAAACCCTACCCCCACACCGTCCCTATGATTGCCTGATTGATCTGACCCCTGGGACTTCTATACCCTCGGGTCGTATCTATTCCTTGTCACAGTCCGAAGACCAAGCCCTCAAAGAGTACATAGAAAAGTCTTTACGCCTGGGTCACATACGCCCTTCCACGTCTTCAGCTGCCAGCCCGATCTTTTTCGTGCCTAAAAAAGAAGGCGATCTACGTCCGTGTGTGGACTACCGCCGTCTCAATGCCATTACCATTAATAATCGGTACCCCATACCTCTTATAACTCCGCTATTGGACCAATTGACCCATGCCTCTATCTACTCCAAGTTGGATTTGAGAGGTTCCTACAACCTTGTCAGCATTCGAAAGGGGGACGAATGGAAGACCGCATTCTGTACACAATACGGCCTTTATGAGTATACGGTCATGCCTTTCAGACTATGCAACGCGCCAGCCACCTTCCAGCATTTCATGAATGATGTGTTCTGTGACATATTGGACATATACGTGGTTGTATATCTTGAGGATATCCTCATATTTTCCCATACCCTAGAAGAACATGTGCAACATGTTCGAGAAGTACTGTCCCGATTACAAAAACACTCGCTCTATGCGAAACCTGAGAAATGCCAATTTCATGTGACCAATATCGAGTTCCTGGGGTTCAACATCACACCTGGTGGCTTGGCGAAGAATTATTACAAGGTTCGAGCGATCCTAGAATGGCCGACCCCGCACACCCTGAAGGCATTACAGTCGTTTCTCGGTTTTGCCAACTTCTACCGGCGTTTTATCTCTGGCTTCTCCTCCATAATATCACCTCTCACCTCCCTCACCAGTCCACATGTCCCTTTCAAATGGCTGGAGGTACATGAGCAAGCTTTTGAGGATCTAAAAAACGCCTTCACCACCGCCCCTGTCCTCTAGCATCCTGATCCTGACCTGCCTTTCATTGTTGAGGCGGATGCCTCCTCTTTTGCGCTAGGGACAGTTTTTTCACAAGTCTGCTCCGCTACTGGACGCCTACACCCTGTGGCTTTCCATTCCCGCAAATTCAACTCTGTGGAAGCCCACTATACTGTAACCGAGAAGGAGCTTATGGCGGTGATGGATGCCTTTTGCACTTGACGACACCATCTGTTGGGGGCCAAACACAGGATCACTGTGTTTACAGATCACCGGAATTTACAGGACCTGGCCTCCCTGAAATGTGTGAACAGCAGGCAGGTCAGGTGGCACCTGTTTTTTGCAGCCTTCGACTTTCAAATTAAACACCGTTCTGGTCTGACGCACGGTAAAGCCGATGCGCTGTCTCGTTCCCCCGGGGGGGGGGTTCGCTACCTATCTTTCCCGACACTCTCTTGTCTCATGAGAACGTTGTATGCACATGTACACCTCCTTTGGCATTGCTGGACGCAATCCGTACTTGGGTCCAGCAACATCCCGAGCAGCTATCCGAATGGGACCCAGTGTACTGTGACGGGCTACCATATGTACAGAATCGCCTAGTTCTGCCTACCACTGATACCAGAAATCTGGCTTTGGAATGGTCTCATGACGTCCCCTTCAACGGCCACCCAGGCCAGGTCCGTACCCTGGACCTACTGAAACGCTGGTGTTGGTTGCCATCCATGAAACGAGACGTTGTCTGCTATGTAAACACATGCGCAGTATGTGCTCAAAGTAAACACTGCAGGGGTCGTCCGCTTGGCCTCTTACAACCACTACCTATACCACCCAAGCCCTGGCACACATTGACCATGGATTTAGTGACTGATTTACGTAGGGTCCAGGGTTACGACACAGTCTGGGTGGTGGTTGATACTTTCACCAAAATGGCCCGTTTCATCCCCTGCCGGGGTATTCCGTCTGCCCCTATGTTGGCCAAGCTGTTCTTTGAATCTGTCTTCTGTCTCTTTGGTCTGCCTTCTGTGCTCATTTCTGATAGGGGGTCCCAGTTTACGTCCCGGTTCTGGCGTGCCTTGACCAGGTTGGTTGGTATTGATGTACGGTTTTCCTCGGCTTACCATCCTGAGACCGACGGTCAAACTGAGAGAACCAACCAATCCATCGAACAATACCTGCGTTGTTTGACGCTGCAACAACAAGCAACCTGGTTGCAGGTCGTTCCCTTTGCAGAATTCGCCTACAATAATGCTGTGCATTCCTCCACCGGTTCCTCCCCCTTTTACGCTTTGTATGGCCAACACCCCCGTGTTCTCCCCGTTCCTGACTCTTCTTCTTCTGTCAACCCAGCCGCAGCTGCCTGTGTTAGAGATATGTCCTCTATCCATGCCCAGACCGTGGTTCACCTCCAGGAGGCCCGGTCATCCATGAAAGCTTTCGCTGACTCGAAACGTAGTTCTGCCCCGTTATATGCTGTGGGTTCCCCGGTCTGGATGTCCTCCCGGCATCTCCGTTTAGCGGGTTGTCGGAAACTTCTGCCTCATTTTGTGGGCCCTTATGTGGTTTCCCGTGTCATCAGTCCAGTGGCCTATCGCCTTGTGCTTCCGTCTTCTTGGCGGATTCACCCTGTTTACCACACGTCTCTCCTCAAACCTTGTCCTGCCTCCTCCCGCCTCCGTTCCCCGGTTGCCCCGGTGTCCCTGGATGCCCCTGATGTCTTTGAGGTTTCCGGTATTCTGGGGTCCCGCCTCCATAGGGGCAAGTTGCAGTACCTGGTAGACTGGTTGGGCTACGGTCCGGAGGGGCGGTCTTGGGTCTTGGCTTCGGATGTCCAGGCCCCCCGGTTGGTTGCTCGGTTCCATCGGGAGCATCCTTCCTGCCCACGCGGTCGTGGGCCTTTGCGGGGGGGCTCTGTCATGCCCTCCATCCGACCCACCAGTGATCCCAGGTCCCCCTCGGCCCGAATACACCCCCCACTTACCTTCCGGTGCTCACGTTGGCGGTCCAGGCCGTCTCGCACACAGCTACAGCAGCAGCTTCACGCTACAACTCCACAGTCACGACTGCGACCGTTCCTCCATTTTCAGTTGCCGTGGAGATTAGGCCATCAGAAGATCAAGGTCGCTTCCTCGCATCGTGTTGCTGGGCCTATCCGATCACATGACCTGAACTCGCGATCATGTGACCTGAACTTGCGATCACGTGACCTGAACTCGCGATCACGTGACCTGAACTTGCGATCACGTGACCAGGAAGCGAACAGCACTTAGGTAGTGAAGTGCTTCAGTACCGCGCTTCACAGCTGTTTTCTCGGAGACCCTGTTTGGCCTGCGATTCTTACCCTGTTTCATGATTGATCTTGGACCCGGCTAACTCTTCTTGGAACTCTTTTTGGATCCCGCCTTTTCGTTGTTCCATCAGCTTGGACTGCTACCCTTGGCTCTCGACCCTGGATTGTTGTCACAGACTTCTTGTGGATTACCCCTCTTCACAGAATCTGGAGCATTGTATGAACTACAACTCACCATCACCCTTGTCTACAATCTGGTTCAGTCCTGCCTGCAGGTCTCCCCCAGGTGGGGTCTGGTGTGGCTACCAGTAAGTGTCTCCTATTCGAGACACTTTTGCCTACGTGAGCCCCGGAATTCCTCCTTCTGTCAATTCCTGGTAAGATCCTTCTTGTTTTTTGGCTACCTGTGCATTACCCTGCTTGCTTGGTACTGAACGCTGTTTTCCTTCACAGCTTCCGTGGGGCTTCCAGTACTTCGCGGTTCCGGAGTTTTCTCCACCTGTGGCCTTAAAGGTTGCATAGAGAGTGAGCCTGTCATTCTCCCTGTGCGGCACTTGGGGACGGAGGTCTCACATATCTACACGACACTCAAGTTACAACACCTTCTCACCTAGACCAGAGTATTAGATCTGAAGCCATTCTCACCCTGTCGGGGATTGCTCATCCCTCACCCGTGTTCTGTATTCTAGAGGATGTGCTGCCCTTCTCACTTAGACCAGAGTATGAGATCTGAAGCCATTCTCAGCCTGTCGGGGATTACTCATCCCTCACCCTTGTTCTGTATTCTAGAGGATGTGCTGCCCTTCTCACATAGACCAGAGTATGAGATCTGAAGCCATTCTCACCCTGTCAGGGATTGCTCATCCCTCACCCGTGTTCTGTATTCTAGAGGATGTGCTGCCCTTCTCACCTAGACCAGAGTATGGGATCTGAAGCCATTCTCACCCTGTCAGGGATTGCTCATCCCTCACCCGTGTTCTGTATTCTAGAGGATGTGCTGCCCTTCTCACCTAGACCAGAGTATGGGATCCGAAGCCATTCTCACCCTGTCGGGGATTGCTCATCCCTCACCCGTGTTCTGTATTCTAGAGGATGTGCTGCCCTTCTCACCTAGACCACAGTATGAGATCTGAAGCCATTCTCACCCTGTCAGGGATTGCTCATCCCTCACCCATGTTCTGTATTCTAGAGGATGTGCTGCCCTTCTCACCTAGACCAGAGTATGGGATCTGAAGCCATTCTCACCCTGTCGGGGATTGCTCATCCCTCACCCGTGTTCTGTATTCTAGAGGATGTGCTGCCCTTCTCACCTAGACCACAGTATGAGATCTGAAGCCATTCTCACCCTGTCAGGGATTGCTCATCCCTCACAAGTGTTCTGTATTCTAGAGGATGTGCTTCCCTTCTCACCTAGACCAGAGTATGAGATCTGAAGCCATTCTCACCCTGTCGGGGATTGCTCATCCCTCACCCGTGTTCTGTATTCTAGAGGATGTGGTGCCCTTCTCACCTAGACCTGAGTATGAGATCTGAAGCCATTCTCACCCTGTCTGGGATTACTCATCACTCACCCGTGTTCTGTATTCTAGAGGATGTGCTGCCCTTCTCAGCTAGACCAGAGTATGAGATCTGAAGCCATTCTCACCCTGTCGGGGATTGCTCATCCCTCACCCGTGTTCTGTATTCTAGAGGATGTGCTGCCCTTCTCACCTAGACCAGAGTATTTGATCTGAAGCCATTCTCAGCCTGTCAGGGATTGCTCATCCCTCACCCTTGTTCTGTATTCTAGAGGATGTGGTGCCCTTCTCACCTAGACCAGAGAATGAGATCTGAAGCTTTTCTCAGCCTGTCGGGGATTGCTCACCCCTCATCCTTGTTCTGTATTCTAGAGGATGTGGTGCCCTTCTCACCTAGACCAGAGTCTGAGATCTGAAGCCATTCTCAGCCTGTCGGGGATTACTCATCCCTCACCCGCCTTCTGTATTCTAGAGGATGTGCTGCCCTTCTCACCTAGACCAGAGTATGAGATCTGAAGCCATTCTCACCCCGTCGGGCATTACTCATCCCTCACCCGTGTTCTGTATTCTAGAGGATGTGGTGCCCTTCTCACCTAGACCAGAGTATGAGATCTGAAGCCATTCTCACCCTGTCGGGGATTACTGACCCCTCAACCTTGTTCTATATTCTAGAGGATGTGCTGCCCTTCTCACCTAGACCAGAGTATGAGATCTGAGGCCATTCTCAGCCTGTCGGGGATTGCTCATCCCTCACCCGCGTTCTGTATTCTAGTGGATGTGCTGCCCTTCTCACCTAGACCAGAGTGTGAGATCTGAGGCCAATCTCAGCCTGTCAGGTATTGCTCATCCCTCACCCGCGTTCTGTATTCTAGAGGATGTGCTGCCCTTCTCACCTAGACCAGAGTATGAGATTTAAAGCCATTCTCACCCTGTCGGGATTACTCATCCATCACCCTTGATCTGTATTCTAGAGGATGTGCTGCCCTTCTCACCTAGACCAGAGTATGAGATCTGAAGCCATTCTCAGCCTGTCGGGGATTACTCATCCCTCACCCTTGTTCTGTATTCTAGAGGATATTCTGCCCTTGTCACCTAGACCAGAGTATGAGATCTGAAGCCATTCTCAGCCTGTCGGGGATTACTCATCCCTCACCCGTGTTCTGTATTCTAGAGGATATTCTGCGCTTCTCACCTAGACCAGAGTATGAGATCTGAAGCCATTCTCAGCCTGTCGGGGATTACTCATCCCTCACCCGCGTTCTGTATTCTAGAGGATTTGCTGCCCTTCTCACCTAGACCAGAGTATGAGATCTGAAGCCATTCTCACCCTGTCAGGGATTGCTCATCCCTCACCTGTGTTCTGTATTCTAGAGGATGTGCTGCCCTTCTCACCTAGAACAGAGAATGAGATATGAAGCTATTCTCAGCCTGTCGGGGATTACTCATCCCTCACCCGCGTTCTGTATTCTAGAGGATTTGCTGCCCTTCTCACCTAGACCAGAGTATGAGATCTGAAGCCATTCTCACCCTGTCAGGGATTACTCATCCCTCACCCTTGTTCTGTATTCTAGAGGATGTGCTGCCCGTCTCACCTAGACCAGAGTATGAGATCTGAAGCCATTCTCAGCCTGTCGGGGATTACTCATCCCTCACCCACATTCTGTATTCTAGAGGATGTGCTGCCCTTCTCACCTAGACCAGAGTATGAGATCTGAAGCCATTCTCACCCTGTCGAGGATTGCTCATCCCTCACCTGTGTTCCGTATTCTAGAGGATGTGCTGCCCTTCTCACCTAGAACAGAGAATGAGATATGAAGCCGTTCTCAGCCTGTCGGGGATTTCTCATCACTCACCCGTCTTCTGTATTCTAGAGGATGTGCTGTCCTTCTCACCTAGACCAGAGAATGAGATCTGAAGACATTCTCATCCTGTCGAGGATTGCTCATCCCTCACCCGTGTTCTGTATTCTAGAGGATGTGCTGCCCTTCTCACCTAGACCAGAGTATGAGATCTGAAGCCATTCTCACCCCGTCGGGCATTACTCATCCCTCACCCGTGTTCTGTATTCTAGAGGATGTGGTGCCCTTCTCACCTAGACCAGAGTATGAGATCTGAAGCCATTCTCACCCTGTCGGGGATTACTGACCCCTCAACCTTGTTCTATATTCTAGAGGATGTGCTGCCCTTCTCACCTAGACCAGAGTATGAGATCTGAGGCCATTCTCAGCCTGTCGGGGATTGCTCATCCCTCACCCGCGTTCTGTATTCTAGAGGATGTGCTGCCCTTCTCACCTAGACCAGAGTGTGAGATCTGAGGCCAATCTCAGCCTGTCAGGTATTGCTCATCCCTCACCCGCGTTCTGTATTCTAGAGGATGTGCTGCCCTTCTCACCTAGACCAGAGTATGAGATTTAAAGCCATTCTCACCCTGTCGGGATTACTCATCCATCACCCTTGATCTGTATTCTAGAGGATGTGCTTCTCTTCTCACCTAGACCAGAGTATGAGATCTAAAGCCATTCTCACCCTGTCAGGGATTGCTCATCCCTCACCCGTGTTCTGTATTCTACAGGATGTGGTGCCCTTCTCACCTAGACCTGAGTATGAGATCTGAAGCCATTCTCACCCTGTCTGGGATTACTCATCACTCACCCGTGTCCTGTATTCTAGAGGATGTGCTGCCCTTCTCAGCTAGACCAGAGTATGAGATCTGAAGCCATTCTCACCCTGTCGGGGATTGCTCATCCCTCACCCGTGTTCTGTATTCTAGTGGATGTGCTGCCCTTCTCACCTAGACCAGAGTATGAGATCTGAAGCCATTCTCAGCCTGTCGGGGATTGCTCATCCCTCACCCTTGTTCTGTATTCTAGAGGATGTGGTGCCCTTCTCACCTAGACCAGAGAATGAGATCTGAAGCTTTTCTCAGCCTGTCGGGGATTGCTCACCCCTCATCCTTGTTCTGTATTCTAGAGGATGTGGTGCCCTTCTCACCTAGACCAGAGTATGAGATCTGAAGCCATTCTAAGCCTGTCGGGGATTACTCATCCCTCACCCTTGTTCTGTATTCTAGAGGATGTGCTGCCCGTCTCACCTAGACCAGAGTATGAGATCTGAAGCCATTCTCACCCCGTCGGGCATTACTCATCCCTCACCCATGTTCTGTATTCTAGAGGATGTGGTGCCCTTCTCACCTAGACCATAGTATGAGATCTGAAGCCATTCTCACCCTGTCGGGGATTACTGACCCCTCAACCTTGTTCTGTATTCTAGAGGATGTGCTGCCCTTCTCACCTAGACCAGAGTATGAGATCTGAGGCCATTCTCAGCCTGTCGGGGATTGCTCATCCCTCACCCGCGTTCTGTATTCTAGAGGATGTGCTGTCCTTCTCACCTAGACCAGAGAATGAGATCTGAAGACATTCTCATCCTGTCGAGGATTGCTCATCCCTCACCCGTGTTCTGTATTCTAGAGGATGTGCTGCCCTTCTCACCTAGACCAGAGTATGAGATTCAAAGCCATTCTCACCCTGTCGGGGATTACTCATCCATCACCCTTGTTCTGTATTCTAGAGGATGTGCTGCCCTTCTCACCTAGACCAGAGTATGAGATCTGAAGCCATTCTCAGCCTGTCAGGGATTACTCATCCCTCACCCGCGTTCTGTATTCTAGAGGATGTGCTGCCCTTCTCACATAGACCAGAGTATGAGATCTGAAGCCATTCTAACCCTGTCGGGGATTACTCATCCCTCACCCGTGTTCTGTATTCTAGAGGATATTCTGCGCTTCTCACCTAGACCAGAGTATGAGATCTGAAGCCATTCTCAGCCTGTCGGGGATTACTCATCCCTCACCCGCGTTCTGTATTCTAGAGGATGTGCTGCCCTTCTCACCTAGACCAGAGTATGAGATCTGAAGCCATTCTCACCCTGTCAGGGATTGCTCATACCTCACCTGTGTTCTGTATTCTAGAGGATGTGCTTCTCTTCTCACCTAGACCAGAGTATGAGATCTAAAGCCATTCTCAGCCTGTCAGGGATTTCTCATCACTCACCCGAGTTCTGTATTCTAGAGGATGTGCTGTCCTTCTCACCTAGACCAGAGTATGAGATCTGAAGCCATTCTCACCCTGTCAGGGATTACTCATCCCTCACCCTTGTTCTGTATTCTAGAGGATATTCTGCCCTTCACACCTATACCAGAGTTTGACATCTGAAGCCATTCTCAGCCTGTAAAGGATTGCTCATCCCTCACCCGTGTTCTGTATTCTAGAGGATGTGCTGCCCGTCTCACCTAGACCAGAGTATGAGATCTGAAGCCATTCTCAGCCTGTTGGGGATTACTCATCCCTCACCCGTGTTCTGTATTCTAGAGGATGTGCTGCCCTTCTCACCTAGACCAGAGTATGAGATCTGAAGCGATTCGAACCCTGTCTGGGATTACTCATCACTCACCCGTGTTCTGTATTCTAGAGGATGTCCTGCCCTTCTCAAGCTACACCAAAGTATGAGATCTGAAGCTATTGTCACTCTGTCGGGGATTGCTCATCCCTCACCCGTGTTCTGTATTCTAGAGGATGTGCTGCCCTTCTCACCTAGACCAGAGTATGAGATCTGAAGCCATTCTCACCCTGTCTGGGATTGCTCATCCCTCACTCATGTTCTGTATTCTAGAGGATGTGCTGCCCTTCTCACCTAGACCAGAGTATGAGATCTGAAGCCATTCTCAGCCTGTCGGGGATTACTCATCCCTCACCGCCTTCTGTATTCTAGAGGATGTGCTGCCCTTCTGACCTAAACCAGAGTATGAGATCTGAAGCCATTCTCACCCTGTCAGGGATAACTCATCCCTCACCCGCGTTCTGTATTCTAGAGGATGTGGTGCCCTTCTCACCTAGACCAGAGTATGAGATCTGAAGCCATTCTCACCCTGTCGGGAATTACTGACCCCTCAGCCTAGTTCTGTATTCTAGAGGATGTGCTGCCCTTCTCACCTAGACCAGAGTATGAGATCTGAGGCCATTCTCAGCCTGTCGGGGATTGCTTATCCCTCACCCGCGTTCTGTATTCTAGAGGATGTGCTGCCCTTCTCACCTAGACCAGAGTATGAGATCTGAGGTCATTCTCAGCTTGTCGGGGATTGCTCATCCCTCACCCGCGTTCTGTATTCTAGAGGATGTGCTGCCCTTCTCACCTAGACCAGAGTATGAGATTTGAAGCCATTCTCACCCTGTCGGGTATTACTCATCCCTCACCCTTGTTCTGTATTCTAGAGGATGTGCTGCCCTTCTCACCTAGACCAGAGTATGAGATCTGAAGCCATTCTCAGCCTGTCGGGGATTACTCATCCCTCACCCTTGTTCTGTATTCTAGAGGATGTTCTGCCCTTCTCACCTAGACCAGAGTATGAGATCTGAAGCCATTCTCAGCCTGTCGGGGATTACTCATCCCTCACCCACATTCTGTATTCTAGAGGATGTGCTGCCCTTCTCACCTAGACCAGAGTATGAGATCTGAAGCCATTCTCACCCTGTCGAGGATTGCTCATCCCTCACCTGTGTTCTGTATTCTAGAGGATGTGCTGCCCTTCTCACCTAGAACAGAGAATGAGATATGAAGCCGTTCTCAGCCTGTCGGGGATATCTCATCACTCACCCGTCTTCTGTATTCTAGAGGATGTGCTGTCCTTCTCACCTAGACCAGAGAATGAGATCTGAAGACATTCTCATCCTGTCGGGGATTGCTCATCCCTCACCCGTGTTCTGTATTCTAGAGGATGTGCTGCCCTTCTCACCTAGACCAGAGTATGAGATCTGAAGCCTTTCTCAGCCTGTCGGGGATTACTCATCCCTCACCCGCCTTCTGTATTCTAGAGGATGTGCTGCCCTTCTCACCTAAACCAGAGTATGAGATCTGAAGCCATTCTCACCCTGTCAGGGATTACTCATCCCTCACCCGCGTTCTGTATTCTAGAGGATGTGCTGCCCTTCTCACCTAGACCAGAGTATGAGATCTGAAGCCATTCTCACCCCGTCGGGCATTACTCATCCCTCATCCGTGTTCTGTATTCTAGAAGATGTGCTGCCCTTCTCGCCTAGACCAGAGTATGAGATCTGAAGCCATTCTCAGCCTGTCGGGGATTGCTCATCCCTCACCCTTGTTCTGTATTCTAGAGGATGTGGTGCCCTTCTCACCTAGACCAGAGAATGAGATCTGAAGCTTTTCTCAGCCTGTCGGGGATTGCTCACCCCTCATCCTTGTTCTGTATTCTAGAGGATGTGGTGCCCTTCTCACCTAGAACAGAGAATGAGATATGAAGCCATTCTCAGCCTGTCGGGGATTTCTCATCACTCACCCGTCTTCTGTATTCTAGAGGATGTGCTGTCCTTCTCACCTAGACCAGAGAATGAGATCTGAAGACATTCTCATCCTGTCTGGGATTGCTCATCCCTCACCCGTGTTCTGTATTCTAGAGGATGTGCTGCCCTTCTCACCTAGACCAGAGTATGCGATCTGAAGCCATTCTCAGCCTGTCTGGGATTGCTCATCCCTCACCCTTGTTCTGTATTCTAGAGGATGTGGTGCCCTTCTCACCTAGACCAGAGTATGAGATCTGAAGCCATTCTCAGCCTGTCAGGGATTGCTCAGCCCTCACCCGCGTTCTGTATTCTAGAGGATGTGCTGCCCTTCTCACTTAGACCAGAGTATGAGATCTGAAGCCATTCTCACCCTGTCATGGATTGCTCATCACTCACCCGTGTTCTGTATTCTAGAGGATGTGCTGCCCTTCTCACCTAGACCAGAGTATGAGATCTGAAGCCATTCTCACCCTGTCGGGGATTGCTCATCACTCACCCGTGTTCTGTATTCTAGAGGATGTGCTGCCCTTCTCACCTAGACCATAGTATGAGATCTGAAGCCATTCTCAGCGTGTCGGGGATTGTTTATCACTCACCCGTGTTCTGTATTCTAGAGGATGTGCTGCCCTTCTCACCTAGACCAGAGTATGAGATCTGAAGCCATTCTCACCCTGTCCGGGTTTGCTCATCCCTCACCCTTGTTCTGTATTCTAGAGGATGTGCTGCCCTTCTCACCGAGACCAGAGTATGAGATCTGAAGCCATTCTCACCCTGTCGGGGATTGCTCATCCCTCACCCGTTTTCTGTATTCTAGAGGATGTGCTGCCCTTCTCACCTAGTCCAGAGTATGAGATCTGAAGCCATTCTCAGCCTGTCGGGATTGCTCATCCCTCACTCGTGTTCTGTATTCTAGAGGTTGTGCTGCCCTTCTCACCTAGACCAGAGAATGAGATCTGAAGCCATTCTCAGCCTGTAGGGGATTGTTCATCCCTCACCCGTGTTCTGTATTCTGGAGGATGTGGTGCCCTTCTCACCTAGGCCAGAGTATGAGATCTGAAGCCATTCTCACCCTGTCGGGGATTGCTCATCCCTCACCCGCGTTCTGTATTCTAGTGGATGTGCTGCCCTTCTCACCTAGACCAGAGTATGAGATCTGAAGCCATTCTCAGCCTGTCTGGGATTACTCATCCCTCACCCGCGTTCTGTATTCTAGAGGATGTGCTCCCTTCTCAGCTAAACCAGAGTATGAGATCTGAAGCCATTCTCACCCTGTCGGGGATTGCTCATCCCTCACCCGCCTTCTGTATTCTAGAGGATGTGATGCCCTTCTCACCTAGACCAGAGTATGAGATCTGAAGCCATTCTCGCCCTGTCAGGGATTGCTCATCCCTCACCCGCGTTCTGTATTCTAGAGGATGTGCTGCCCTTCTCACCAAGACCAGAGTATGAGATCTGAAGCCATTCTGACCCTGTCGGGGATTGCTCATCCCTCACTCGTGTTCTGTATTCTAGAGGTTGTGCTGCCCTTCGCACCTACTCCAGAGTATGAGATCTGAAGCCATTCTCAGCATGTCAGGGATTGCTCATCCCTCACCCGTGTTCTGTATTCTAGAGGATGTGCTGCCCTTCTCACATAGACAGAGTATGAGATCTGAAGCTATTGTCAGCCTGTCAGGGATTGCTCATCCCTCACCCTTGTTCTGTATTCTGGAGGATGTGCTACCCTTCTCACCTAGACCAGAGTACGAGATCTGAAGCCATTCTCAACCTGTCAGGGATTGCTCATCCCTCACCCGTGTTCTGTATTCTGGAGGATGTGCTGCCCTTCTCACCTAGACCAGAGTATGAGATCTGAAGCCATTCTCAGCCTGTCGGGGATTAGTCACCCCTCACACTTGTTCTGTATTCTAGAGGATGTGGTGCCCTTCTCACCTAGACCAGAGTATGAGATCTGATGCCATTCTCACCCCGACGGGGATTGCTCATCCCTCACCCGTGTTCTGTATTCTAGAGGATGGCTGCCCTTCTCACCGAAACCGGAGTATGAGATCTGAAGCAATTCTCACCCTGTCGGGGATTGCTCATCCCTCACCCGTGTTCTGTATTATGGAGTATGTGCTGCCCTTCTCAACAAGACCAGAGTATGAGATCTGAAGCCATTCTCACCCTGTCGGGGATTGCTCATCCCTCACCCGCGTTCTGTATTCTAGTGGATGTGCTGCCCTTCTCACCTAGACCAGAGTATGAGATATAAAGCCATTCTCAGCCTGTCGGGGATTTCTCATCACTCACCCGTCTTCTGTATTCTAGATGATGTGCTGTCCTTCTCACCTAGTCCAGAGAATGAGATCTGAAGACATTCTCATCCTGTCGGGGATTGCTCATCCCTCACCCGTGTTCTGTATTCTAGAGGATGTGCTGCCCTTCTCACCTAGACCAGAGTATGAGATCTGAAGCCATTCTCAGCCTGTCGGGGATTACTCATCCCTCACCCACCTTCTGTATTCTAGAGGATGTGCTGCCCTTCTCACCTAAACCAGAGTATGAGATCTGAAGCCATTCTCACCCTGTCAAGGATTACTCATCCCTCACCTGCGTTCTGTATTCTAGAGGATGTGCTGCCCTTCTCACCTAGACCAGAGTATGAGATCTGAAGCCATTCTCACCCCGTCGGGCATTACTCATCCCTCACCCGTGTTCTGTATTCTAGAGGATGTGCTGCCCTTCTCACCTAGACCAGACTATGAGATCTGAAGCCATTCTCAGCCTGTCGGGGATGGCTCATCCCTCACCCTTGTTCTGTATTCTAGAGGATGTGGTGCCCTTCTCACCTAGACCAGATAATGAGATCTGAAGCTTTTCTCAGCCTGTCGGGGATTGCTCATCCCTCACCCGTTTTCTGTATTCTAGAGGATGTGGTGCCCTTCTCACCTAGACCAGAGAATGAGATCTGAAGCTTTTCTCAGCCTGTCGGGGATTGCTCACCCCTCATCCTTGTTCTGTATTCTAGAGGATGTGGTGCCCTTCTCACCTAGAACAGAGAATGAGATATGAAGCCATTCTCAGCCTGTCGGGGATTTCTCATCACTCACCCGTCTTCTGTATTCTAGAGGATGTGCTGTCCTTCTCACCTAGACCAGAGAATGAGATCTGAAGACATTCTCATCCTGTCTGGGATTGCTCATCCCTCACCCGTGTTCTGTATTCTAGAGGATGTGCTGCCCTTCTCACCTAGACCAGAGTATGCGATCTGAAGCCATTCTCAGCCTGTCTGGGATTGCTCATCCCTCACCCTTGTTCTGTATTCTAGAGGATGTGGTGCCCTTCTCACCTAGACCAGAGTATGAGATCTGAAGCCATTCTCAGCCTGTCAGGGATTGCTCAGCCCTCACCCGCGTTCTGTATTCTAGAGGATGTGCTGCCCTTCTCACTTAGACCAGAGTATGAGATCTGAAGCCATTCTCACCCTGTCATGGATTGCTCATCACTCACCCGTGTTCTGTATTCTAGAGGATGTGCTGCCCTTCTCACCTAGACCAGAGTATGAGATCTGAAGCCATTCTCACCCTGTCGGGGATTGCTCATCACTCACCCGTGTTCTGTATTCTAGAGGATGTGCTGCCCTTCTCACCTAGACCATAGTATGAGATCTGAAGCCATTCTCAGCGTGTCGGGGATTGTTTATCACTCACCCGTGTTCTGTATTCTAGAGGATGTGCTGCCCTTCTCACCTAGACCAGAGTATGAGATCTGAAGCCATTCTCACCCTGTCCGGGTTTGCTCATCCCTCACCCTTGTTCTGTATTCTAGAGGATGTGCTGCCCTTCTCACCGAGACCAGAGTATGAGATCTGAAGCCATTCTCACCCTGTCGGGGATTGCTCATCCCTCACCCGTTTTCTGTATTCTAGAGGATGTGCTGCCCTTCTCACCTAGTCCAGAGTATGAGATCTGAAGCCATTCTCAGCCTGTCGGGATTGCTCATCCCTCACTCGTGTTCTGTATTCTAGAGGTTGTGCTGCCCTTCTCACCTAGACCAGAGAATGAGATCTGAAGCCATTCTCAGCCTGTAGGGGATTGTTCATCCCTCACCCGTGTTCTGTATTCTGGAGGATGTGGTGCCCTTCTCACCTAGGCCAGAGTATGAGATCTGAAGCCATTCTCACCCTGTCGGGGATTGCTCATCCCTCACCCGCGTTCTGTATTCTAGTGGATGTGCTGCCCTTCTCACCTAGACCAGAGTATGAGATCTGAAGCCATTCTCAGCCTGTCTGGGATTACTCATCCCTCACCCGCGTTCTGTATTCTAGAGGATGTGCTCCCTTCTCAGCTAAACCAGAGTATGAGATCTGAAGCCATTCTCACCCTGTCGGGGATTGCTCATCCCTCACCCGCCTTCTGTATTCTAGAGGATGTGATGCCCTTCTCACCTAGACCAGAGTATGAGATCTGAAGCCATTCTCACCCTGTCAGGGATTGCTCATCCCTCACCCGCGTTCTGTATTCTAGAGGATGTGCTGCCCTTCTCACCAAGACCAGAGTATGAGATCTGAAGCCATTCTGACCCTGTCGGGGATTGCTCATCCCTCACTCGTGTTCTGTATTCTAGAGGTTGTGCTGCCCTTCGCACCTACTCCAGAGTATGAGATCTGAAGCCATTCTCAGCATGTCAGGGATTGCTCATCCCTCACCCGTGTTCTGTATTCTAGAGGATGTGCTGCCCTTCTCACATAGACAGAGTATGAGATCTGAAGCTATTGTCAGCCTGTCAGGGATTGCTCATCCCTCACCCTTGTTCTGTATTCTGGAGGATGTGCTACCCTTCTCACCTAGACCAGAGTACGAGATCTGAAGCCATTCTCAACCTGTCAGGGATTGCTCATCCCTCACCCGTGTTCTGTATTCTGGAGGATGTGCTGCCCTTCTCACCTAGACCAGAGTATGAGATCTGAAGCCATTCTCAGCCTGTCGGGGATTAGTCACCCCTCACACTTGTTCTGTATTCTAGAGGATGTGGTGCCCTTCTCACCTAGACCAGAGTATGAGATCTGATGCCATTCTCACCCCGACGGGGATTGCTCATCCCTCACCCGTGTTCTGTATTCTAGAGGATGGCTGCCCTTCTCACCGAAACCGGAGTATGAGATCTGAAGCAATTCTCACCCTGTCGGGGATTGCTCATCCCTCACCCGTGTTCTGTATTATGGAGTATGTGCTGCCCTTCTCAACAAGACCAGAGTATGAGATCTGAAGCCATTCTCACCCTGTCGGGGATTGCTCATCCCTCACCCGCGTTCTGTATTCTAGTGGATGTGCTGCCCTTCTCACCTAGACCAGAGTATGAGATATAAAGCCATTCTCAGCCTGTCGGGGATTTCTCATCACTCACCCGTCTTCTGTATTCTAGATGATGTGCTGTCCTTCTCACCTAGTCCAGAGAATGAGATCTGAAGACATTCTCATCCTGTCGGGGATTGCTCATCCCTCACCCGTGTTCTGTATTCTAGAGGATGTGCTGCCCTTCTCACCTAGACCAGAGTATGAGATCTGAAGCCATTCTCAGCCTGTCGGGGATTACTCATCCCTCACCCACCTTCTGTATTCTAGAGGATGTGCTGCCCTTCTCACCTAAACCAGAGTATGAGATCTGAAGCCATTCTCACCCTGTCAAGGATTACTCATCCCTCACCTGCGTTCTGTATTCTAGAGGATGTGCTGCCCTTCTCACCTAGACCAGAGTATGAGATCTGAAGCCATTCTCACCCCGTCGGGCATTACTCATCCCTCACCCGTGTTCTGTATTCTAGAGGATGTGCTGCCCTTCTCACCTAGACCAGACTATGAGATCTGAAGCCATTCTCAGCCTGTCGGGGATGGCTCATCCCTCACCCTTGTTCTGTATTCTAGAGGATGTGGTGCCCTTCTCACCTAGACCAGATAATGAGATCTGAAGCTTTTCTCAGCCTGTCGGGGATTGCTCATCCCTCACCCGTTTTCTGTATTCTAGAGGATGTGCTGCCCTTCTCACCTAGACCAGAGTATGAGATCTGAAGCCATTCTCAGCCTGTCGGGATTGCTCATCCCTCACTTGTGTTCTGTATTCTAGAGGATGTGCTGCCCTTCTCACCTAGACCAGAGAATGAGATCTGAAGCCATTCTCAGCCTGTAGGGGATTGTTCATCCCTCACCCGTGTTCTGTATTCTGTAGGATGTGGTGCCCTTCTCACCTAGGCCAGAGTATGAGATCTGAAGCAATTCTCACCCTGTCAGGGATTGCTCATCCCTCACCCGTGTTCTGTATTATGGAGTATGTGCTGCCCTTCTCAACAAGACCAGAGTATGAGATCTGAAGCCATTCTCAACCTGTCGGGGATTGCTCATCCCTCACCCGCGTTCTGTATTCTAGTGGATGTGCTGCCCTTCTCACCTAGACCAGAGTATGAGATCTGAAGCCATTCTCAGCCTGTCTGGGATTACTCATCCCTCACCCGCGTTCTGTATTCTAGAGGATGTGCTGCCCTTCTCACCTAAACCAGAGTATGAGATCTGAAGCCATTCTCACCCTGTCGGGGATTGCTCATCCCTCACCCGCGTTCTGTATTCTAGAGGATGTGCTGCCCTTCTCAACTAGACCAGAGTATGAGATCTGAAGCCATTCTCACCCTGTCAGGGATTGCTCATCCCTCACCTGCGTTCTGTATTTTAGAGGATGTGCTGCCCTTCTCACCTAGACCAGAGTATGAGATCTGAAGCCATTCTCACCATGTCAGGGATTGCTCATCCCTCACTCGTGTTCTGTATTCTAGAGGATGTGCTGCCCTTCGCACCTATACCAGAGTATGAGATCTGAAGCCATTCTCAGCATGTCAGGGATTGCTCATCCCTCACCCGTGTTCTGTATTCTGGAGGATGTGCTGCCCTTCTCACCTAGACCAGAGTATGAGATCTGAAGCCATTCTCAACCTGTCAGGGATTGCTCATCCCTCACCCGTATTCTGTATTCTGGATGATGTGCTGCCCTTCTCACCTAGACCAGAGTATGAGATCTGAAGCCATTCTCAGCCTGTCGGGGATTAGTCACCCCTCACCCGTGTTCTGTATTCTAGAGGATGTGGTGCCCTTCTCACCTAGACCAGAGTATGAGATCTGATGCCATTCTCACCCCGTCGGGGATTGCTCACCCCTCACCCTTGTTCTGTATTCTAGAGGATGTGCTGCCCTTCTCACCTAGACCAGAGTATGAGATCTGAAGCCATTCTCACCCTGTCGGGGATTGCTCTTCCCTCACCTGTGTTCTGTATTCTAGAGGATGTGCTGCCCTTCTCACCTAGACCAGAGTATGGGATCCGAAGCCATTCTCACCCTGTCAGGGATTGCTCATCCCTCACCCGTGTTCTGTATTCTAGAGGATGTGCTGCCCTTCTCACCTAAACCAGAGTATGAGATCCGAAGCCATTCTCACCCTGTCAGGGATTGCTCATCCATCACCCGTGTTCTGTATTCTAGAGGATGTGCTGCCATTCTCACCTAGACCAGAGTATGAGATTTGAAGCCATTCTCACCCTGTCGGGGTTTACTCATCCCTCACCCTTGTTCTGTATTCTAGAGGATGTGCTGCCCTTCTCACCTAGACCAGAGTATGAGATCTGAAGCCATTCTCAGCCTGTCGGGGATTACTCATCCCTCACCCTTGTTCTGTATTATAGAGGATGTTCTGCCCTTCTCACCTAGACCAGAGTATGAGATCTGAAGCCATTCTCAGCCTGTCGGGGATTACTCATCCCTCACCCACGTTCTGTATTCTAGAGGATGTGCTGCCCTTCTCACCTAGACCAGAGTATGAGATCTGAAGCCATTCTCACCCTGTCAGGGATTGCTCATCCCTCACCTGTGTTCTGTATTCTAGAGGATGTGCTGCCCTTCTCACCTAGAACAGAGAATGAGATATGAAGCCATTCTCAGCCTGTCGGGGATTTCTCATCACTCACCCGTCTTCTGTATTCTAGAGGATGTGCTGTCCTTCTCACCTAGACCAGAGAATGAGATCTGAAGACATTCTCATCCTGTCGGGGATTGCTCATCCCTCACCCGTGTTCTGTATTCTACAGGATGTGCTGCCCTTCTCACCTAGACCAGAGTATGAGATGTGAAGCCATTCTCAGCCTGTCGGGGATTACTCATCCCTCACCCGCCTTCTGCATTCTAGAGGATGTGCTGCCCTTCTCACCTAGACCAGAGTATGAGATCTGAAGCCATTCTCACCCCGTCGGGCATTACTCATCCCTCACCCGCGTTCTGTATTCTAGAGGATGTGCTGCCCTTCTCACCTAGACCAGAGTATGAGATCTGAAGCCATTCTCACCCTGTCGGGCATTACTCATCCCTCACCCGGGTTCTGTATTCTAGAGGATGTGCTGCCCTTCTCACCTAGACCAGAGTATGAGATATGAAGCCATTCTCAGCCTGTCGGGGATTGCTCATCCCTCACCCTTGTTCTGTATTCTAGAGGATGTGGTGCTCTTCTCACCTAGAACAGAGAATGAGATATGAAGCCATTCTCAGCCTGTCGGGGATTTCTCATCACTCACCCGTCTTCTGTATTCTAGAGGATGTGCTGTCCTTCTCACCTAGACCAGAGAATGAGATCTGAAGACATTCTCATCCTGTCGGGGATTGCTCATCTCTCACCCGTGTTCTGTATTCTAGAGGATCTGCTGCCCTTCTCACCTAGACCAGAGTATGAGATCTGAAGCCATTCTCAGCGTGTCGGGGATTGTTTATCACTCACCCGTGTTCTGTATTCTAGAGGATGTGCTGCCCTTCTCACCTAGACCAGAGTATGAGATCTGAAGCCATTCTCACCCCGTCGGGCATTACTCATCCCTCACCCGTGTTCTGTATTCTAGAAGATGTGCTGCCCTTCTCGCCTAGACCAGAGTATGAGATCTGAAGCCATTCTCAGCCTGTCGGAGATTGCTCATCCCTCACCCTTGTTCTGTATTCTAGAGGATGTGGTGCCCTTCTCACCTAGACCAGAGAATGAGATCTGAAGCTTTTCTCAGCCTGTCGGGGATTGCTCACCCCTCATCCTTGTTCTGTATTCTAGAGGATGTGGTGCCCTTCTCACCTAGAACAGAGAATGAGATATGAAGCCATTCTCAGCCTGTCGGGGATTTCTCATCACTCACCCGTCTTCTGTATTCTAGAGGATGTGCTGTCCTTCTCACCTAGACCAGAGAATGAGATCTGAAGACATTCTCATCCTGTCTGGGATTGCTCATCCCTCACCCGTGTTCTGTATTCTAGAGGATGTGCTGCCCTTCTCACCTAGACCAGAGTATGCGATCTGAAGCCATTCTCAGCCTGTCGGGGATTGCTCATCCCTCACCCTTGTTCTGTATTCTAGAGGATGTGGTGCCCTTCTCACCTAGACCAGAGTATGAGATCTGAAGCCATTCTCAGCCTGTCAGGGATTGCTTATCCCTCACCCGCGTTCTGTATTCTAGAGGATGTGCTGCCCTTCTCACTTAGACCAGAGTATGAGCTCTGAAGCCATTCTCACCCTGTCATGGATTGCTCATCCCTCACCCATGTTCTGTATTCTAGAGGATGTGCTGCCCTTCTCACCTAGACCAGAGTATGAGATCTGAAGCCATTCTCACTCTGTCGGGGATTGCTCATCACTCACCCGTGTTCTGTATTCTAGAGGATGTGCTGCCCTTCTCACCTAGACCATAGTATGAGATCTGAAGCCATTCTCAGCGTGTCGGGGATTGTTTATCACTCACCCGTGTTCTGTATTCTAGAGGATGTGCTGCCCCTCTCACCTAGACCAGAGTATGAGATCTGAAGCCATTCTCACCCTGTCCGGGTTTGCTCATCCCTCACCCTTGTTCTGCATTCTAGAGGATGTGCTGCCCTTCTCACCTAGACCAGAGTATGAGATCTGAAGCCATTCTCACCCTATCGGGGATTGCTCATCCCTCACCCGTTTTCTGTATTCTAGAGGATGTGCTGCCCTTCTCACCTAGTCCAGAGTATGAGATCTGAAGCCATTCTCAGCCTGTCGGGATTGCTCATCCCTCACTCGTGTTCTGTATTCTAGAGGATGTGCTGCCCTTCTCACCTAGACCAGAGAATGAGATCTGAAGCCATTCTCAGCCTGTAGGGGATTGTTCATCCCTCACCCGTGTTCTGTATTCTGGAGGATGTGGTACCCTTCTCACCTAGGCCAGAGTATGAGATCTGAAGCAATTCTCACCCTGTCGGGGATTGCTCATCCCTCACCCGTGTTCTGTATTATGGAGTATGTGCTGCCCTTCTCAACAAGACCAGAGTATGAGATCTGAAGCCATTCTCACCCTGTCGGGGATTGCTCATCCCTCACCCGCGTTCTGTATTCTAGTGGATGTGCTGCCCTTCTCACCTAGACCAGAGTATGAGATCTGAAGCCATTCTCAGCCTGTCTGGGATTACTCATCCCTCACCCGCGTTCTGTATTCTAGAGGATGTGCTCCCTTCTCAGCTAAACCAGAGTATGAGATCTGAAGCCATTCTCACCCTGTCGGGGATTGCTCATCCCTCACCCGCCTTCTGTATTCTAGAGGATGTGATGCCCTTCTCACCTAGACCAGAGTATGAGATCTGAAGCCATTCTCACCCTGTCAGGGATTGCTCATCCCTCACCCGCATTCTGTATTCTAGAGGATGTGCTGCCCTTCTCACCAAGACCAGAGTATGAGATCTAAAGCCATTCTGACCCTGTCGGGGATTGCTCATCCCTCACTCGTGTTCTGTATTCTAGAGGTTGTGCTGCCCTTCGCACCTACTCCAGAGTATGAGATCTGAAGCCATTCTCAGCATGTCAGGGATTGCTCATCCCTCAACCGTGTTCTGTATTCTAGAGGATGTGCTGCCCTTCTCACATAGACAGAGTATGAGATCTGAAGCTATTGTCAGCCTGTCAGGGATTGCTCATCCCTCACCCTTGTTCTGTATTCTGGAGGATGTGCTACCCTTCTCACCTAGACCAGAGTACGAGAACTGAAGCCATTCTCAACCTGTCAGGGATTGCTCATCCCTCACCCGTGTTCTGTATTCTGGAGGATGTGCTGCCCTTCTCACCTAGACCAGAGTATGAGATCTGAAGCCATTCTCAGCCTGTCAGGGATTAGTCACCCCTCACACTTGTTCTGTATTCTAGAGGATGTGGTGCCCTTCTCACCTAGACCAGAGTATGAGATCTGATGCCATTCTCACCCCGACGGGGATTGCTCATCCCTCACCCGTGTTCTGTGTTCTAGAGGATGTGCTGCCCTTCTCACCGAAACCAGAGTATGAGATCTGAAGCAATTCTCACTTGTCGGGGATTGCTCATCCCTCACCCGTGTTCTGTATTATGGAGTATGTGCTGCCCTTCTCAACAAGACCAGAGTATGAGATCTGAAGCCATTCTCACCCTGTCAGGGATTGCTCATCCCTCACCCGCGTTCTGTATTCTAGTGGATGTGCTGCCCTTCTCACCTAGACCAGAGTATGAGATATAAAGCCATTCTCAGCCTGTCGGGGATTTCTCATCACTCACCCGTCTTCTGTATTCTAGATGATGTGCTGTCCTTCTCACCTAGTCCAGAGAATGAGATCTGAAGACATTCTCATCCTGTCGGGGATTGCTCATCCCTCACCCGTGTTCTGTATTCTAGAGGATGTGCTGCCCTTCTCACCTAGACCAGAGTATGAGATCTGAAGCCATTCTCAGCCTGTCGGGGATTACTCATCCCTCACCCACCTTCTGTATTCTAGAGTATGTGCTGCCCTTCTCACCTAAACCAGAGTATGAGATCTGAAGCCATTCTCACCCTGTCAAGGATTATTCATCCCTCACCCGTGTTCTGTATTCTAGAGGATGTGCTGCCCTTCTCACCTAGACCAGAGTATGAGATCTGAAGCCATTCTCACCCCGTCGGGCATTACTCATCCCTCACCCGTGTTCTGTATTCTAGAGGATGTGCTGCCCTTCTCACCTAGACCAGACTATGAGATCTGAAGCCATTCTCAGCCTGTCGGGGATGGCTCATCCCTCACCCTTGTTCTGTATTCTAGCGGATGTGGTGCCCTTCTCACCTAGACCAGAGAATGAGATCTGAAGCTTTTCTCAGCCTGTCGGGGATTGCTCATCCCTCACCCGTTTTCTGTATTCTAGAGGATGTGCTGCCCTTCTCACCTAGACCAGAGTATGAGATCTGAAGCCATTCTCAGCCTGTCGGGATTGCTCATCCCTCACTCGTGTTCTGTATTCTAGAGGATGTGCTGCCCTTCTCTCCTAGACCAGAGAATGAGATCTGAAGCCATTCTCAGCCTGTAGGGGATTGTTCATCCCTCACCCGTGTTCTGTATTCTGGAGGATGTGGTGCCCTTCTCACCTAGGCCAGAGTATGAGATCTGAAGCAATTCTCACCCTGTCGGGGATTGCTCATCCCTCACCCGTGTTCTGTATTATGGAGTATGTGCTGCCCTTCTCAACAAGACCAGAGTATGAGATCTGAAGCCATTCTCACCCTGTCAGGGATTGCTCATCCCATACCCGCGTTCTGTATTCTAGAGGATGTGCTGCCCTTCTCACCTAAACCAGAGTATGAGATCTGAAGCCATTCTCAGCCTGTCTGGGATTACTCATCCCTCACCCGCGTTCTGTATTCTAGAGGATGTGCTGCCCTTATCACCTAAACCAGAGTATGAGATCTGAAGCCATTCTCACCCTGTCGGGGATTGCTCATCCCTCACCCGCGTTCTGTATTCTAGAGGATGTGCTCCCTTCTCAACTAGACCAGAGTATGAGATCTGAAGCCATTCTCACCCTGTCAGGGATTGCTCATCCCTCACCCGCGTTCTGTATTCTAGAGGATGTGCTGCCCTTCTCACCTAGACCAGAGTATGAGATCTGAAGCCATTCTCACCAGGTCAGGGATTGCTCATCCCTCACTCGTGTTCTGTATTCTAGAGGATGTGCTGCCCTTCGCACCTATACCAGAGTATGAGATCTGAAGCCATTCTCAGCATGTCAGGGATTGCTCATCCCTCACCCGTGTTCTGTATTCTGGAGGATGTGCTGCCCTTCTCACCTAGACCAGAGTATGAGATCTGAAGCCATTCTCAACCTGTCAGGGATTGCTCATCCCTCACCCGTATTCTGTATTCTGGATGATGTGCTGCCCTTCTCACCTAGACCAGAGTATGAGATCTGAAGCCATTCTCAGCCTGTCGGGGATTAGTCACTCCTCACCCGTGTTCTGTATTCTAGAGGATGTGGTGCCCTTCTCACCTAGACCAGAGTATGAGATCTGATGCCATTCTCACCCCGTCGGGGATTGCTCACCCCTCACCCTTGTTCTGTATTCTAGAGGATGTGCTGCCCTTCTCACCTAGACCAGAGTATGAGATCTGAAGCCATTCTCACCCTGTCGGGGATTGCTCTTCCCTCACCTGTGTTCTGTATTCTAGAGGATGTGCTGCCCTTCTCACCTAGACCAGAGTATGGGATCCGAAGCCATTCTCACCCTGTCAGGGATTGCTCATCCCTCACCCGTGTTCTGTATTCTAGAGGATGTGCTGCCCTTCTCACCTAAACCAGAGTATGAGATCCGAAGCCATTCTCACCCTGTCAGGGATTGCTCATCCATCACCCGTGTTCTGTATTCTAGAGGATGTGCTGCCATTCTCACCTAGACCAGAGTATGAGATTTGAAGCCATTCTCACCCTGTCGGGGATTACTCATCCCTCACACTTGTTCTGTATTCTAGAGGATGTGCTGCCCTTCTCACCTAGACCAGAGTATGAGATCTGAAGCCATTCTCAGCCTGTCGGGGATTACTCATCCCTCACCCTTGTTCTGTATTATAGAGGATGTTCTGCCCTTCTCACCTAGACCAGAGTATGAGATCTGAAGCCATTCTCAGCCTGTCGGGGATTACTCATCCCTCACCCACGTTCTGTATTCTAGAGGATGTGCTGCCCTTCTCACCTAGACCAGAGTATGAGATCTGAAGCCATTCTCACCCTGTCAGGGATTGCTCATCCCTCACCTGTGTTCTGTATTCTAGAGGATGTGCTGCCCTTCTCACCTAGAACAGAGAATGAGATATGAAGCCATTCTCAGCCTGTCGGGGATTTCTCATCACTCACCCGTCTTCTGTATTCTAGAGGATATGCTGTCCTTCTCACCTAGACCAGAGAATGAGATCTGAAGACATTCTCATCCTGTCGGGGATTGCTCATCCCTCACCCGTGTTCTGTATTCTAGAGGATGTGCTGCCCTTCTCACCTAGACCAGAGTATGAGATCTGAAGCCATTCTCAGCCTGTCGGGGATTACTCATCCCTCACCCGCCTTCTGCATTCTAGAGGATGTGCTGCCCTTCTCACCTAGACCAGAGTATGAGATCTGAAGCCATTCTCACCCCGTCGGGCATTACTCATCCCTCACCCGCGTTCTGTATTCTAGAGGATGTGCTGCCCTTCTCACCTAGACCAGAGTATGAGATCTGAAGCCATTCTCACCCCGTCGGGCATTACTCATCCCTCACCCGTGTTCTGTATTCTAGAGGATGTGCTGCCCTTCTCACCTAGACCAGAGTATGAGATATGAAGCCATTCTCAGCCTGTCGGGGATTGCTCATCCCTCACCCTTGTTCTGTATTCTAGAGGATGTGGTGCCCTTCTCACCTAGAACAGAGAATGAGATATGAAGCCATTCTCAGCCTGTCGGGGATTTCTCATCACTCACCCGTCTTCTGTATTCTAGAGGATGTGCTGTCCTTCTCACCTAGACCAGAGAATGAGATCTGAAGACATTCTCATCCTGTCGGGGATTGCTCATCTCTCACCCGTGTTCTGTATTCTAGAGGATGTGCTGCCCTTCTCACCTAGACCAGAGTATGAGATCTGAAGCCATTCTCAGCATGTCGGGGATTGTTTATCACTCACCCGTGTTCTGTATTCTAGAGGATGTGCTGCCCTTCTCACCTAGACCAGAGTATGAGATCTGAAGCTATTCTCACCCTGTCGGGGATTGCTCATCCCTCACCCTTGTTCTGTATTCTAGAGGATGTGCTGCCCTTCTCACCTAGACCAGAGTATGAGATCTGAAGCCATTCTCACCCTGTCGGGGATTGCTCATCCCTCACCCGTTTTCTGTATTCCAGAGGATGTGCTGCCCTTCTCACCTAGACCAGAGTATGAGATCTGAAGCCATTCTCAGCCTGTCGGGATTGCTCATCCCTCACTCGTGTTCTGTATTCTAGAGGATGTGCTGCCCTTCTCACCTAGACCAGAGAATGAGATCTGAAGCCATTCTCAGCCTGTAGGGGATTGTTCATCCCTCACCCGTGTTCTGTATTCTGGAGGATGTGGTGCCCTTCTCACCTAGGCCAGAGTATGAGATCTGAACCAATTCTCACCCTGTCGGGGATTGCTCATCCCTCACCCGTGTTCTGTATTCTAGAGGGTGTGCTGCCCTTCTCACCTAGACCAGAGTAAGAGATCTGAAGCCATTCTCACCCTGTGCTGCCCTTCTCAACAAGACCAGAGTATGAGATCTGAAGCCATTCTCAGTCTGTCTGGGATTACTCATCCCTCACCCGCGTTCTGTATTCTAGAAGATGTGCTGCCCTTCTCACCTAAACCAGAGAATGAGATCTGAAGACATTCTCATCCTGTCGGGGATTGCTCATCCCTCACCCGTGTTCTGTATTCTAGAGGATGTGCTGCCCTTCTCACCTAGACCAGAGTATGAGATCTGAAGCCATTCTCAGCCTGTCGGGGATTACTCATCCCTCACCCGCCTTCTGCATTCTAGAGGATGTGCTGCCCTTCTCACCTAGACCAGAGTATGAGATCTGAAGCCATTCTCACCCCGTCGGGCATTACTCATCCCTCACCCGCGTTCTGTATTCTAGAGGATGTGCTGCCCTTCTCACCTAGACCAGAGTATGAGATCTGAAGCCATTCTCACCCCGTCGGGCATTACTCATCCCTCACCCGTGTTCTGTATTCTAGAGGATGTGCTGCCCTTCTCACCTAGACCAGAGTATGAGATATGAAGCCATTCTCAGCCTGTCGGGGATTGCTCATCCCTCACCCTTGTTCTGTATTCTAGAGGATGTGGTGCCCTTCTCACCTAGAACAGAGAATGAGATATGAAGCCATTCTCAGCCTGTCAGGGATTTCTCATCACTCACCCGTCTTCTGTATTCTAGAGGATGTGCTGTCCTTCTCACCTAGACCAGAGAATGAGATCTGAAGACATTCTCATCCTGTCGGGGATTGCTCATCTCTCACCCGTGTTCTGTATTCTAGAGGATGTGCTGCCCTTCTCACCTAGACCAGAGTATGAGATCTGAAGCCATTCTCAGCATGTCGGGGATTGTTTATCACGCACCCGTGTTCTGTATTCTAGAGGATGTGCTGCCCTTCTCACCTAGACCAGAGTATGAGATCTGAAGCTATTCTCACCCTGTCGGGGATTGCTCATCCCTCACCCTTGTTCTGTATTCTAGAGGATGTGCTGCCCTTCTCACCTAGACCAGAGTATGAGATCTGAAGCCATTCTCACCCTGTCGGGGATTGCTCATCCCTCACCCGTTTTCTGTATTCCAGAGGATGTGCTGCCCTTCTCACCTAGACCAGAGTATGAGATCTGAAGCCATTCTCAGCCTGTCGGGATTGCTCATCCCTCAATCGTGTTCTGTATTCTAGAGGATGTGCTGCCCTTCTCACCTAGACCAGAGAATGAGATCTGAAGCCATTCTCAGCCTGTAGGGGATTGTTCATCCCTCACCCGTGTTCTGTATTCTGGAGGATGTGGTGCCCTTCTCACCTAGGCCAGAGTATGAGATCTGAACCAATTCTCACCCTGTCGGGGATTGCTCATCCCTCACCCGTGTTCTGTATTCTAGAGGGTGTGCTGCCCTTCTCACCTAGACCAGAGTAAGAGATCTGAAGCCATTCTCACCCTGTGCTGCCCTTCTCAACAAGACCAGAGTATGAGATCTGAAGCCATTCTCAGTCTGTCTGGGATTACTCATCCCTCACCCGCGTTCTGTATTCTAGAAGATGTGCTGCCCTTCTCACCTAAACCAGAGTATGAGATCTGAAGCCATTCTCACCCTGTCGGGGATTGCTCATCCCTCACCCGCGTTCTGTATTCTAGAGGATGTGCTGCCCTTCTCACCTAAACCAGAGTATGAGATCTGAAGCCATTCTCACCCTGTCAAGGATTACTCATCCCTCACCTGCGTTCTGTATTCTAGAGGATGTGCTGCCCTTCTCACCTAGACCAGAGTATGAGATCTGAAGCCATTCTCACCCCGTCGGGCATTACTCATCCCTCACCCGTGTTCTGTATTCTAGAGGATGTGCTGCCCTTCTCACCTAGACCAGACTATGAGATCTGAAGCCATTCTCAGCCTGTCGGGGATGGCTCATCCCTCACCCTTGTTCTGTATTCTAGAGGATGTGGTGCCCTTCTCACCTAGACCAGATAATGAGATCTGAAGCTTTTCTCAGCCTGTCGGGGATTGCTCATCCCTCACCCGTTTTCTGTATTCTAGAGGATGTGCTGCCCTTCTCACCTAGACCAGAGTATGAGATCTGAAGCCATTCTCAGCCTGTCGGGATTGCTCATCCCTCACTTGTGTTCTGTATTCTAGAGGATGTGCTGCCCTTCTCACCTAGACCAGAGAATGAGATCTGAAGCCATTCTCAGCCTGTAGGGGATTGTTCATCCCTCACCCGTGTTCTGTATTCTGTAGGATGTGGTGCCCTTCTCACCTAGGCCAGAGTATGAGATCTGAAGCAATTCTCACCCTGTCAGGGATTGCTCATCCCTCACCCGTGTTCTGTATTATGGAGTATGTGCTGCCCTTCTCAACAAGACCAGAGTATGAGATCTGAAGCCATTCTCAACCTGTCGGGGATTGCTCATCCCTCACCCGCGTTCTGTATTCTAGTGGATGTGCTGCCCTTCTCACCTAGACCAGAGTATGAGATCTGAAGCCATTCTCAGCCTGTCTGGGATTACTCATCCCTCACCCGCGTTCTGTATTCTAGAGGATGTGCTGCCCTTCTCACCTAAACCAGAGTATGAGATCTGAAGCCATTCTCACCCTGTCGGGGATTGCTCATCCCTCACCCGCGTTCTGTATTCTAGAGGATGTGCTGCCCTTCTCAACTAGACCAGAGTATGAGATCTGAAGCCATTCTCACCCTGTCAGGGATTGCTCATCCCTCACCTGCGTTCTGTATTTTAGAGGATGTGCTGCCCTTCTCACCTAGACCAGAGTATGAGATCTGAAGCCATTCTCACCATGTCAGGGATTGCTCATCCCTCACTCGTGTTCTGTATTCTAGAGGATGTGCTGCCCTTCGCACCTATACCAGAGTATGAGATCTGAAGCCATTCTCAGCATGTCAGGGATTGCTCATCCCTCACCCGTGTTCTGTATTCTGGAGGATGTGCTGCCCTTCTCACCTAGACCAGAGTATGAGATCTGAAGCCATTCTCAACCTGTCAGGGATTGCTCATCCCTCACCCGTATTCTGTATTCTGGATGATGTGCTGCCCTTCTCACCTAGACCAGAGTATGAGATCTGAAGCCATTCTCAGCCTGTCGGGGATTAGTCACCCCTCACCCGTGTTCTGTATTCTAGAGGATGTGGTGCCCTTCTCACCTAGACCAGAGTATGAGATCTGATGCCATTCTCACCCCGTCGGGGATTGCTCACCCCTCACCCTTGTTCTGTATTCTAGAGGATGTGCTGCCCTTCTCACCTAGACCAGAGTATGAGATCTGAAGCCATTCTCACCCTGTCGGGGATTGCTCTTCCCTCACCTGTGTTCTGTATTCTAGAGGATGTGCTGCCCTTCTCACCTAGACCAGAGTATGGGATCCGAAGCCATTCTCACCCTGTCAGGGATTGCTCATCCCTCACCCGTGTTCTGTATTCTAGAGGATGTGCTGCCCTTCTCACCTAAACCAGAGTATGAGATCCGAAGCCATTCTCACCCTGTCAGGGATTGCTCATCCATCACCCGTGTTCTGTATTCTAGAGGATGTGCTGCCATTCTCACCTAGACCAGAGTATGAGATTTGAAGCCATTCTCACCCTGTCGGGGTTTACTCATCCCTCACCCTTGTTCTGTATTCTAGAGGATGTGCTGCCCTTCTCACCTAGACCAGAGTATGAGATCTGAAGCCATTCTCAGCCTGTCGGGGATTACTCATCCCTCACCCTTGTTCTGTATTATAGAGGATGTTCTGCCCTTCTCACCTAGACCAGAGTATGAGATCTGAAGCCATTCTCAGCCTGTCGGGGATTACTCATCCCTCACCCACGTTCTGTATTCTAGAGGATGTGCTGCCCTTCTCACCTAGACCAGAGTATGAGATCTGAAGCCATTCTCACCCTGTCAGGGATTGCTCATCCCTCACCTGTGTTCTGTATTCTAGAGGATGTGCTGCCCTTCTCACCTAGAACAGAGAATGAGATATGAAGCCATTCTCAGCCTGTCGGGGATTTCTCATCACTCACCCGTCTTCTGTATTCTAGAGGATGTGCTGTCCTTCTCACCTAGACCAGAGAATGAGATCTGAAGACATTCTCATCCTGTCGGGGATTGCTCATCCCTCACCCGTGTTCTGTATTCTACAGGATGTGCTGCCCTTCTCACCTAGACCAGAGTATGAGATGTGAAGCCATTCTCAGCCTGTCGGGGATTACTCATCCCTCACCCGCCTTCTGCATTCTAGAGGATGTGCTGCCCTTCTCACCTAGACCAGAGTATGAGATCTGAAGCCATTCTCACCCCGTCGGGCATTACTCATCCCTCACCCGCGTTCTGTATTCTAGAGGATGTGCTGCCCTTCTCACCTAGACCAGAGTATGAGATCTGAAGCCATTCTCACCCTGTCGGGCATTACTCATCCCTCACCCGGGTTCTGTATTCTAGAGGATGTGCTGCCCTTCTCACCTAGACCAGAGTATGAGATATGAAGCCATTCTCAGCCTGTCGGGGATTGCTCATCCCTCACCCTTGTTCTGTATTCTAGAGGATGTGGTGCTCTTCTCACCTAGAACAGAGAATGAGATATGAAGCCATTCTCAGCCTGTCGGGGATTTCTCATCACTCACCCGTCTTCTGTATTCTAGAGGATGTGCTGTCCTTCTCACCTAGACCAGAGAATGAGATCTGAAGACATTCTCATCCTGTCGGGGATTGCTCATCTCTCACCCGTGTTCTGTATTCTAGAGGATCTGCTGCCCTTCTCACCTAGACCAGAGTATGAGATCTGAAGCCATTCTCAGCGTGTCGGGGATTGTTTATCACTCACCCGTGTTCTGTATTCTAGAGGATGTGCTGCCCTTCTCACCTAGACCAGAGTATGAGATCTGAAGCCATTCTCACCCCGTCGGGCATTACTCATCCCTCACCCGTGTTCTGTATTCTAGAAGATGTGCTGCCCTTCTCGCCTAGACCAGAGTATGAGATCTGAAGCCATTCTCAGCCTGTCGGAGATTGCTCATCCCTCACCCTTGTTCTGTATTCTAGAGGATGTGGTGCCCTTCTCACCTAGACCAGAGAATGAGATCTGAAGCTTTTCTCAGCCTGTCGGGGATTGCTCACCCCTCATCCTTGTTCTGTATTCTAGAGGATGTGGTGCCCTTCTCACCTAGAACAGAGAATGAGATATGAAGCCATTCTCAGCCTGTCGGGGATTTCTCATCACTCACCCGTCTTCTGTATTCTAGAGGATGTGCTGTCCTTCTCACCTAGACCAGAGAATGAGATCTGAAGACATTCTCATCCTGTCTTTGATTGCTCATCCCTCACCCGTGTTCTGTATTCTAGAGGATGTGCTGCCCTTCTCACCTAGACCAGAGTATGCGATCTGAAGCCATTCTCAGCCTGTCGGGGATTGCTCATCCCTCACCCTTGTTCTGTATTCTAGAGGATGTGGTGCCCTTCTCACCTAGACCAGAGTATGAGATCTGAAGCCATTCTCAGCCTGTCAGGGATTGCTTATCCCTCACCCGCATTCTGTATTCTAGAGGATGTGCTGCCCTTCTCACTTAGACCAGAGTATGAGCTCTGAAGCCATTCTCACCCTGTCATGGATTGCTCATCCCTCACCCATGTTCTGTATTCTAGAGGATGTGCTGCCCTTCTCACCTAGACCAGAGTATGAGATCTGAAGCCATTCTCACTCTGTCGGGGATTGCTCATCACTCACCCGTGTTCTGTATTCTAGAGGATGTGCTGCCCTTCTCACCTAGACCATAGTATGAGATCTGAAGCCATTCTCAGCGTGTCGGGGATTGTTTATCACTCACCCGTGTTCTGTATTCTAGAGGATGTGCTGCCCCTCTCACCTAGACCAGAGTATGAGATCTGAAGCCATTCTCACCCTGTCCGGGTTTGCTCATCCCTCACCCTTGTTCTGCATTCTAGAGGATGTGCTGCCCTTCTCACCTAGACCAGAGTATGAGATCTGAAGCTTTTCTCAGCCTGTCGGGGATTGCTCATCCCTCACCCGTTTTCTGTATTCTAGAGGATGTGCTGCCCTTCTCACCTAGTCCAGAGTATGAGATCTGAAGCCATTCTCAGCCTGTCGGGATTGCTCATCCCTCACTCGTGTTCTGTATTCTAGAGGATGTGCTGCCCTTCTCACCTAGACCAGAGAATGAGATCTGAAGCCATTCTCAGCCTGTAGGGGATTGTTCATCCCTCACCCGTGTTCTGTATTCTGGAGGATGTGGTACCCTTCTCACCTAGGCCAGAGTATGAGATCTGAAGCAATTCTCACCCTGTCGGGGATTGCTCATCCCTCACCCGTGTTCTGTATTATGGAGTATGTGCTGCCCTTCTCACCGAAACCAGAGTATGAGATCTGAAGCAATTCTCACTTGTCGGGGATTGCTCATCCCTCACCCGTGTTCTGTATTATGGAGTATGTGCTGCCCTTCTCACCTAGACCAGACTATGAGATCTGAAGCCATTCTCAGCCTGTCGGGGATGGCTCATCCCTCACCCTTGTTCTGTATTCTAGCGGATGTGGTGCCCTTCTCACCTAGACCAGAGAATGAGATCTGAAGCTTTTCTCAGCCTGTCGGGGATTGCTCATCCCTCACCCGTTTTCTGTATTCTAGAGGATGTGCTGCCCTTCTCACCTAGTCCAGAGTATGAGATCTGAAGCCATTCTCAGCCTGTCGGGATTGCTCATCCCTCACTCGTGTTCTGTATTCTAGAGGATGTGCTGCCCTTCTCACCTAGACCAGAGAATGAGATCTGAAGCCATTCTCAGCCTGTAGGGGATTGTTCATCCCTCACCCGTGTTCTGTATTCTGGAGGATGTGGTACCCTTCTCACCTAGGCCAGAGTATGAGATCTGAAGCAATTCTCACCCTGTCGGGGATTGCTCATCCCTCACCCGTGTTCTGTATTATGGAGTATGTGCTGCCCTTCTCAACAAGACCAGAGTATGAGATCTGAAGCCATTCTCACCCTGTCGGGGATTGCTCATCCCTCACCCGCGTTCTGTATTCTAGTGGATGTGCTGCCCTTCTCACCTAGACCAGAGTATGAGATCTGAAGCCATTCTCAGCCTGTCTGGGATTACTCATCCCTCACCCGCGTTCTGTATTCTAGAGGATGTGCTCCCTTCTCAGCTAAACCAGAGTATGAGATCTGAAGCCATTCTCACCCTGTCGGGGATTGCTCATCCCTCACCCGCCTTCTGTATTCTAGAGGATGTGATGCCCTTCTCACCTACACCAGAGTATGAGATCTGAAGCCATTCTCACCCTGTCAGGGATTGCTCATCCCTCACCCGCATTCTGTATTCTAGAGGATGTGCTGCCCTTCTCACCAAGACCAGAGTATGAGATCTAAAGCCATTCTGACCCTGTCGGGGATTGCTCATCCCTCACTCGTGTTCTGTATTCTAGAGGTTGTGCTGCCCTTCGCACCTACTCCAGAGTATGAGATCTGAAGCCATTCTCAGCATGTCAGGGATTGCTCATCCCTCAACCGTGTTCTGTATTCTAGAGGATGTGCTGCCCTTCTCACATAGACAGAGTATGAGATCTGAAGCTATTGTCAGCCTGTCAGGGATTGCTCATCCCTCACCCTTGTTCTGTATTCTGGAGGATGTGCTACCCTTCTCACCTAGACCAGAGTACGAGAACTGAAGCCATTCTCAACCTGTCAGGGATTGCTCATCCCTCACCCGTGTTCTGTATTCTGGAGGATGTGCTGCCCTTCTCACCTAGACCAGAGTATGAGATCTGAAGCCATTCTCAGCCTGTCAGGGATTAGTCACCCCTCACACTTGTTCTGTATTCTAGAGGATGTGGTGCCCTTCTCACCTAGACCAGAGTATGAGATCTGATGCCATTCTCACCCCGACGGGGATTGCTCATCCCTCACCCGTGTTCTGTGTTCTAGAGGATGTGCTGCCCTTCTCACCGAAACCAGAGTATGAGATCTGAAGCAATTCTCACTTGTCGGGGATTGCTCATCCCTCACCCGTGTTCTGTATTATGGAGTATGTGCTGCCCTTCTCAACAAGACCAGAGTATGAGATCTGAAGCCATTCTCACCCTGTCAGGGATTGCTCATCCCTCACCCGCGTTCTGTATTCTAGTGGATGTGCTGCCCTTCTCACCTAGACCAGAGTATGAGATATAAAGCCATTCTCAGCCTGTCGGGGATTTCTCATCACTCACCCGTCTTCTGTATTCTAGATGATGTGCTGTCCTTCTCACCTAGTCCAGAGAATGAGATCTGAAGACATTCTCATCCTGTCGGGGATTGCTCATCCCTCACCCGTGTTCTGTATTCTAGAGGATGTGCTGCCCTTCTCACCTAGACCAGAGTATGAGATCTGAAGCCATTCTCAGCCTGTCGGGGATTACTCATCCCTCACCCACCTTCTGTATTCTAGAGTATGTGCTGCCCTTCTCACCTAAACCAGAGTATGAGATCTGAAGCCATTCTCACCCTGTCAAGGATTATTCATCCCTCACCCGTGTTCTGTATTCTAGAGGATGTGCTGCCCTTCTCACCTAGACCAGAGTATGAGATCTGAAGCCATTCTCACCCCGTCGGGCATTACTCATCCCTCACCCGTGTTCTGTATTCTAGAGGATGTGCTGCCCTTCTCACCTAGACCAGACTATGAGATCTGAAGCCATTCTCAGCCTGTCGGGGATGGCTCATCCCTCACCCTTGTTCTGTATTCTAGCGGATGTGGTGCCCTTCTCACCTAGACCAGAGAATGAGATCTGAAGCTTTTCTCAGCCTGTCGGGGATTGCTCATCCCTCACCCGTTTTCTGTATTCTAGAGGATGTGCTGCCCTTCTCACCTAGACCAGAGTATGAGATCTGAAGCCATTCTCAGCCTGTCGGGATTGCTCATCCCTCACTCGTGTTCTGTATTCTAGAGGATGTGCTGCCCTTCTCTCCTAGACCAGAGAATGAGATCTGAAGCCATTCTCAGCCTGTAGGGGATTGTTCATCCCTCACCCGTGTTCTGTATTCTGGAGGATGTGGTGCCCTTCTCACCTAGGCCAGAGTATGAGATCTGAAGCAATTCTCACCCTGTCGGGGATTGCTCATCCCTCACCCGTGTTCTGTATTATGGAGTATGTGCTGCCCTTCTCAACAAGACCAGAGTATGAGATCTGAAGCCATTCTCACCCTGTCAGGGATTGCTCATCCCTCACCCGCGTTCTGTATTCTAGAGGATGTGCTGCCCTTCTCACCTAAACCAGAGTATGAGATCTGAAGCCATTCTCAGCCTGTCTGGGATTACTCATCCCTCACCCGCGTTCTGTATTCTAGAGGATGTGCTGCCCTTATCACCTAAACCAGAGTATGAGATCTGAAGCCATTCTCACCCTGTCGGGGATTGCTCATCCCTCACCCGCGTTCTGTATTCTAGAGGATGTGCTCCCTTCTCAACTAGACCAGAGTATGAGATCTGAAGCCATTCTCACCCTGTCAGGGATTGCTCATCCCTCACCCGCGTTCTGTATTCTAGAGGATGTGCTGCCCTTCTCACCTAGACCAGAGTATGAGATCTGAAGCCATTCTCACCAGGTCAGGGATTGCTCATCCCTCACTCGTGTTCTGTATTCTAGAGGATGTGCTGCCCTTCGCACCTATACCAGAGTATGAGATCTGAAGCCATTCTCAGCATGTCAGGGATTGCTCATCCCTCACCCGTGTTCTGTATTCTGGAGGATGTGCTGCCCTTCTCACCTAGACCAGAGTATGAGATCTGAAGCCATTCTCAACCTGTCAGGGATTGCTCATCCCTCACCCGTATTCTGTATTCTGGATGATGTGCTGCCCTTCTCACCTAGACCAGAGTATGAGATCTGAAGCCATTCTCAGCCTGTCGGGGATTAGTCACTCCTCACCCGTGTTCTGTATTCTAGAGGATGTGGTGCCCTTCTCACCTAGACCAGAGTATGAGATCTGATGCCATTCTCACCCCGTCGGGGATTGCTCACCCCTCACCCTTGTTCTGTATTCTAGAGGATGTGCTGCCCTTCTCACCTAGACCAGAGTATGAGATCTGAAGCCATTCTCACCCTGTCGGGGATTGCTCTTCCCTCACCTGTGTTCTGTATTCTAGAGGATGTGCTGCCCTTCTCACCTAGACCAGAGTATGGGATCCGAAGCCATTCTCACCCTGTCAGGGATTGCTCATCCCTCACCCGTGTTCTGTATTCTAGAGGATGTGCTGCCCTTCTCACCTAAACCAGAGTATGAGATCCGAAGCCATTCTCACCCTGTCAGGGATTGCTCATCCATCACCCGTGTTCTGTATTCTAGAGGATGTGCTGCCATTCTCACCTAGACCAGAGTATGAGATTTGAAGCCATTCTCACCCTGTCGGGGATTACTCATCCCTCACACTTGTTCTGTATTCTAGAGGATGTGCTGCCCTTCTCACCTAGACCAGAGTATGAGATCTGAAGCCATTCTCAGCCTGTCGGGGATTACTCATCCCTCACCCTTGTTCTGTATTATAGAGGATGTTCTGCCCTTCTCACCTAGACCAGAGTATGAGATCTGAAGCCATTCTCAGCCTGTCGGGGATTACTCATCCCTCACCCACGTTCTGTATTCTAGAGGATGTGCTGCCCTTCTCACCTAGACCAGAGTATGAGATCTGAAGCCATTCTCACCCTGTCAGGGATTGCTCATCCCTCACCTGTGTTCTGTATTCTAGAGGATGTGCTGCCCTTCTCACCTAGAACAGAGAATGAGATATGAAGCCATTCTCAGCCTGTCGGGGATTTCTCATCACTCACCCGTCTTCTGTATTCTAGAGGATATGCTGTCCTTCTCACCTAGACCAGAGAATGAGATCTGAAGACATTCTCATCCTGTCGGGGATTGCTCATCCCTCACCCGTGTTCTGTATTCTAGAGGATGTGCTGCCCTTCTCACCTAGACCAGAGTATGAGATCTGAAGCCATTCTCAGCCTGTCGGGGATTACTCATCCCTCACCCGCCTTCTGCATTCTAGAGGATGTGCTGCCCTTCTCACCTAGACCAGAGTATGAGATCTGAAGCCATTCTCACCCCGTCGGGCATTACTCATCCCTTACCCGCGTTCTGTATTCTAGAGGATGTGCTGCCCTTCTCACCTAGACCAGAGTATGAGATCTGAAGCCATTCTCACCCCGTCGGGCATTACTCATCCCTCACCCGTGTTCTGTATTCTAGAGGATGTGCTGCCCTTCTCACCTAGACCAGAGTATGAGATATGAAGCCATTCTCAGCCTGTCGGGGATTGCTCATCCCTCACCCTTGTTCTGTATTCTAGAGGATGTGGTGCCCTTCTCACCTAGAACAGAGAATGAGATATGAAGCCATTCTCAGCCTGTCGGGGATTTCTCATCACTCACCCATCTTCTGTATTCTAGAGGATGTGCTGTCCTTCTCACCTAGACCAGAGAATGAGATCTGAAGACATTCTCATCCTGTCGGGGATTGCTCATCTCTCACCCGTGTTCTGTATTCTAGAGGATGTGCTGCCCTTCTCACCTAGACCAGAGTATGAGATCTGAAGCCATTCTCAGCATGTCGGGGATTGTTTATCACTCACCCGTGTTCTGTATTCTAGAGGATGTGCTGCCCTTCTCACCTAGACCAGAGTATGAGATCTGAAGCTATTCTCACCCTGTCGGGGATTGCTCATCCCTCACCCTTGTTCTGTATTCTAGAGGATGTGCTGCCCTTCTCACCTAGACCAGAGTATGAGATCTGAAGCCATTCTCACCCTGTCGGGGATTGCTCATCCCTCACCCGTTTTCTGTATTCCAGAGGATGTGCTGCCCTTCTCACCTAGACCAGAGTATGAGATCTGAAGCCATTCTCAGCCTGTCGGGATTGCTCATCCCTCACTCGTGTTCTGTATTCTAGAGGATGTGCTGCCCTTCTCACCTAGACCAGAGAATGAGATCTGAAGCCATTCTCAGCCTGTAGGGGATTGTTCATCCCTCACCCGTGTTCTGTATTCTGGAGGATGTGGTGCCCTTCTCACCTAGGCCAGAGTATGAGATCTGAACCAATTCTCACCCTGTCGGGGATTGCTCATCCCTCACCCGTGTTCTGTATTCTAGAGGGTGTGCTGCCCTTCTCACCTAGACCAGAGTAAGAGATCTGAAGCCATTCTCACCCTGTGCTGCCCTTCTCAACAAGACCAGAGTATGAGATCTGAAGCCATTCTCAGTCTGTCTGGGATTACTCATCCCTCACCCGCGTTCTGTATTCTAGAAGATGTGCTGCCCTTCTCACCTAAACCAGAGAATGAGATCTGAAGACATTCTCATCCTGTCGGGGATTGCTCATCCCTCACCCGTGTTCTGTATTCTAGAGGATGTGCTGCCCTTCTCACCTAGACCAGAGTATGAGATCTGAAGCCATTCTCAGCCTGTCGGGGATTACTCATCCCTCACCCGCCTTCTGCATTCTAGAGGATGTGCTGCCCTTCTCACCTAGACCAGAGTATGAGATCTGAAGCCATTCTCACCCCGTCGGGCATTACTCATCCCTCACCCGCGTTCTGTATTCTAGAGGATGTGCTGCCCTTCTCACCTAGACCAGAGTATGAGATCTGAAGCCATTCTCACCCCGTCGGGCATTACTCATCCCTCACCCGTGTTCTGTATTCTAGAGGATGTGCTGCCCTTCTCACCTAGACCAGAGTATGAGATATGAAGCCATTCTCAGCCTGTCGGGGATTGCTCATCCCTCACCCTTGTTCTGTATTCTAGAGGATGTGGTGCCCTTCTCACCTAGAACAGAGAATGAGATATGAAGCCATTCTCAGCCTGTCAGGGATTTCTCATCACTCACCCGTCTTCTGTATTCTAGAGGATGTGCTGTCCTTCTCACCTAGACCAGAGAATGAGATCTGAAGACATTCTCATCCTGTCGGGGATTGCTCATCTCTCACCCGTGTTCTGTATTCTAGAGGATGTGCTGCCCTTCTCACCTAGACCAGAGTATGAGATCTGAAGCCATTCTCAGCATGTCGGGGATTGTTTATCACTCACCCGTGTTCTGTATTCTAGAGGATGTGCTGCCCTTCTCACCTAGACCAGAGTATGAGATCTGAAGCTATTCTCACCCTGTCGGGGATTGCTCATCCCTCACCCTTGTTCTGTATTCTAGAGGATGTGCTGCCCTTCTCACCTAGACCAGAGTATGAGATCTGAAGCCATTCTCACCCTGTCGGGGATTGCTCATCCCTCACCCGTTTTCTGTATTCCAGAGGATGTGCTGCCCTTCTCACCTAGACCAGAGTATGAGATCTGAAGCCATTCTCAGCCTGTCGGGATTGCTCATCCCTCAATCGTGTTCTGTATTCTAGAGGATGTGCTGCCCTTCTCACCTAGACCAGAGAATGAGATCTGAAGCCATTCTCAGCCTGTAGGGGATTGTTCATCCCTCACCCGTGTTCTGTATTCTGGAGGATGTGGTGCCCTTCTCACCTAGGCCAGAGTATGAGATCTGAACCAATTCTCACCCTGTCGGGGATTGCTCATCCCTCACCCGTGTTCTGTATTCTAGAGGGTGTGCTGCCCTTCTCACCTAGACCAGAGTAAGAGATCTGAAGCCATTCTCACCCTGTGCTGCCCTTCTCAACAAGACCAGAGTATGAGATCTGAAGCCATTCTCAGTCTGTCTGGGATTACTCATCCCTCACCCGCGTTCTGTATTCTAGAAGATGTGCTGCCCTTCTCACCTAAACCAGAGTATGAGATCTGAAGCCATTCTCACCCTGTCGGGGATTGCTCATCCCTCACCCGCGTTCTGTATTCTAGAGGATGTGCTGCCCTTCTCACCTAGAACAGAGTATGAGATCTGAAGCCATTCTCACCCTGTCGGGGATTGCTCATCCCTCACCCGCGTTCTGTATTCTAGAGGATGTGCTGCCCTTCTCACCTAGACCAGAGTATGAGATCTGAAGCCATTCTCACCCTGTCGGGGATTGCTCATCCCTCACTCGTGTTCTGTATTCTAGAGGTTGTGCTGCCCTTCGCACCTATACCAGAGTATGAGATCTGAAGCCATTCTCAGCATGTCAGGGATTGCTCATCCCTCACCCGTGTTCTGTATTCTAGAGGATGTGCTGCCCTTCTCACCTAGACCAGAGTATGGGATCCGAAGCCATTCTCACCCTGTCGGGGATTGCTCATCCCTCACCCGTGTTCTGTATTCTAGAGGATGTGCTGCTCTTCTCACCTAGACCAGAGTATGAGAGCCGAAGCCATTCTCACCCTGTCAGGGATTGCTCATCCCTCACCCGTGTCCTGTATTCTAGAGGATGTGCTGCCCTTCTCGCCTAGACCAGAGTATGAGATCCGAAGCCATTCTCACCCTGTCAGGGATTGCTCATCCCTTACCTGTGTTCTGTATTCTAGAGGATGTGCTGCCCTTCTCGCCTAGACCAGAGTATGAGATCTATAGCCATTCTCACCCTGTCGGGGATTGCTCATCCCTCACCCGCGTTATGTCTTCTAGAGGTTGTGTTGCCCTTCTCACCTAGACCAGAGTATGAGATCTGAAGCCATTCTCAGCCTGTCGGGATTGCTCATCCCTCACCCGCTCACATCCCTCTGTCTTCTAGAGGTTGTGCTGCCCTTCTCACCTAGACCAGAGTATGAGATCTGAAGCCATTCTCACCCTGTCAGGGATTGCTCATCACTCACCCACGTTCTGTATTCTAGAGGATGTGCTGCCCTTCTCACCTAGACCAGAGTATGCGATCTGAAGCCATTCTCAGCCTGTCAGGGATTGCTCATCCCTCACCCGCGTTCTGTATTCTGGAGGATGTGCTGCCCTTCTCACCTAGACCAGAGTATGAGATCTGAAGCCATTCTCACCCTGTCAGGGATTGCTCATCCCTCACCCGCGTTCTGTATTCTAGAGGATGTGCTGCCCTTCTCCCTCACATAATATGCATAGTCTTTCCTACTGTAGTCAAGGCAATCAGAGCAGCACTGCTCTGGCAAGCCGGGAAGCCTTAGTCAGGATCCTCAGTTGCCTTGAGTGGACTTCAAGCAACCTTGGTGCCCACTACCACTCTTTTCTGCGTGTGTTAACTCACACACTCTAGTTTTATGTTTTATGTCTGTGAGTTTGTGAGCACCCTAAGGCCTTCGGTTGAGTGATGCAATATAAATAATCTATAGATAGATAGATAGATAGATAGATAGATAGATAGATAGATAGATAGATAGATAGATAGATAGATAGATAGAAAGATTTTTTTAAATGGGTAGGATGGTTGTACATTCGTAGCAGGCAGAAATAAATCACATGGGCAAGAGAGAGAAGCTGAAGAGAGTGGCAGAATGGGAACAGGTAAGGACAGATCTTTGATTGGGTTCCTGGGAACATGTAAAAACAGCTCCTTGGACATTTCAGAGGGTTTGGATAGAAGGAGAGATAGAGAAAGGAAAGCAATTAGTATATCTTGGATCTGAGAGGTTTTGGATGAAATATTTCTGGCAGAGTCGTTGCTAGAAAGAGAAAGATGAGGTGGAGTGGTCCAGAGGGTAGCATGGTCTTGAGTGTAGGGGAGAACACTTGTGGGTTACAGTGGAGAGGTGAGAAGAAGTTTGTTTAGTAGAGAGGGAGTTTTTATAGATGGTAAAGTGCACCAGCAGCATAAGTGGAATTTAGGCGGAGCCACATTGTTGTCTTTAGCCGACAAATCCCAAGGATTATCTAGGTTTGAAGGCAGGGGTGATATAGCAGTGATCTAGAGTTGAGACAGTGCTGGTGTGCGTTGAGTAACAATGTTGAGCAGGAGAGTTGAGAGCAACAGAGTTCTGTTCTAGGGTTGAGGGACTGGGTGCAAGAGGGCAAAGATGGAGCGACGGAGCTTGCACCGAGTCAGGTTGAAATGTACTGTTAGTTATGGGATGGTGGTGGGAAGCAACAGGGGCGGAAAATGGAGAAGGTAAGCAAAAGTGATATGAGGGAAAGGCGTCTATCGAGTGGACAGAGGAAGTGAGGGGGAGACACGAATATAAGGTGAAGAGAGGTGACAAATGTGTGTGCCTGGAGGTTATGGAAGGCAGTCAGAGAGTGGTTAGAGGAGATTAAGTCGAGCTCCAGTTGGTGGGCCTTAGAGGTTTTTAGTACATTTCAGTCCCCCAAGAGGATGATGGGGAATTTCTATTGGAAGAGAGTCGAGAAGGAAGTCTAGTTCACATAACTATGAGTAAGGGGGTCAGAGGTGGTATAACAGAGAATTATAAGGGGAGCAGGGTCATGGAATGTATAAGCATTGGATATCCAGTGACAATGTTGCCAACAAAAATGTAGTCAATGAAAACATCGTTGTGAAAATACTTCTGCAGTGAAAAAATCTCCAAGTAAAAAGTAGTAAAAAAAAACATCTGAAATCAAGCAAAATATGCAGTACTGCCAGTGTAAGTTTTAGGATTATGGAGGGTTTAACAGGCTTTAGGGTTAGGATAAGGATAGGAGTTAGGGTTACAGTAAAGGTTTTGGTTAGAATTATAGTAAGGCTTGGTGTCAGGGTGGTTGCGGGACAGCTGGTGATGTTGGGGTTTGGTTAGTGCTTAGAAGAGGTTAAGTATCATTGTAAGGGTTAGGGTAGTGGTTACGGCAAGGCTACGGCTAATATCTTAAAGATTTGGGTAAATTCTAAAGAAAAGGGAGAGCGAGGGCTGGTGATGTTGGCATGTGATAGGGGTAGGATAAACCTTGGGGTAGGGTAGAGTAAGCATTAGGGTAAGTTTTAGAGGTACAGTTAGGGTACGGCTAGGGTTAGGATTAGGGTATTCACCACATTGGATGAAAACAAATTGCTTTGTTTTTGCTGAATTGTTTGCTGCATTTTTCTACTGCAGATAGGTAGATGGTGGATTGGGGTCCGGCATACAGAGAGGGGAGTGGATGAATATGTAAGTGGCGATCTAGGGGTCAATCCCCGCATTTTGCAGTAAAATAATCAGTTACAAAATTAGACCAATTTGTGTTCGACCAAATAAATTCGGCCAAATAACATCATTTGAGGAAGGGTTTGTGTTATCGCAGGGGCTGCAGTGAGCTGGTGATGGGGTAGGGATTAGGGTCACTGTTCATTTTCTATTTGTTTGGTGTTTTGTATTGAGTAATGTGCAAATATAATGCATTAGTGGGCTGAAATGGTAGTGCTACGGAAGTTGTCAGCATAGAATAAGGGTTGTGACCAGCCCTAGGTTGAGGCTTGTGGATGCAACCAATGTGATTGGGAAGTTTTTATTAGGGGCGTAGGTCATTGTTAGGGTTACTTGCAACCTTATTACTGGCAACATTTTCACACTTTGCATTGCTTGTATTGAATGACTACATTTTTTAAAACAACTTTTTGCTGACTACTTTCTCACATGACTACATTCTCCTGGGGCCATTTTAACATGGAACCCGGCATTGCATTCCGAGGAGGAGGCGCGAAAGTCAGATGGTGGGAGGGAGCTGAGGGATAATCCTAGTCCATTATGAAATCAATTCCAACATCTGGGAAGAGTGAGGGGCTGTTTGCTCCTCCTCCTTCTGCTGACCTGTGCCACCGGGCACCTCACCACCTTCAGCTACCAGCTCTGCCACTTTACTTCGACCCACCCACACTGCATTGGAGTCTTCATTCCCTCTGACATCACCTGCTGGTGTGCGTCTCCCTTTCGTTTGTTTAACTTAATTTCTTCCCCCGCATTGCTGCCATTCACCTGCGCCAAGGGTTCTAAAGTTGATTGTGGCAAAAGACGTGGCCCATAACTGCATGGTAAGGACCTGCCGCCCTTAGTTATGCCATGTCTTCGATCAAACCATTAACTTGGAGCAGCAGCCTTTAACTGCCGGTTTCGCCTGCATCCGTGGGCATACCACCATATTCTAAGGTCCAGGAATGAGAAGGGTGGGAAACCAGGGGAGGTGGAGGAAGGAGCAGGAGAGTAGCTATAGATAAGTCAGGAAAGCGCGGGGATGAGAATGGGGTGAAATAAGCAAGCATTGTGCTTTTTGTGAGGTCGGCATAGTACAGGAATCTGGTGGTGTATGGAAGTTACGAGAATGGAGGGGGGTTCCATGACGAAGTGGGATTGGAGGCAACATGAAAACATGTGTGAGAGTGGCAATAGGCAGAGTGAAAGCACATGTCGGTGCATGCACTGGGGCTTTGGGGGTTAGAGTCTAGAGCACAGTTATTGGGTTAGGAAGTGATCATGAGTACACTTCAGCGGGCATGGGCAACCAAAGAAGCAGTTATGGCGGTACATTATATGCAGTTGAGTTTAGATGGCCAGGCATGCACTGGGCCACCATACTTCCAATTCCTGGCAGAAAAGGTTACAAAGATGCAGTAATTCACCCTCTGAAGTAACTAACCTATGTGTTGTGGAAGATTTGGTGCAGGGCCGCAGCATTCTGAAAGTCAGGTCCAGCTTAATGATGCAATGGGAAGACATCCCTGTAGTTGTATACAGCCGATTGGGTTACCTATTTGACATTATTTTTATTATGGTATTTATTGAGCGCGGACCTAGTTTAGAGAAGCAACGGCGCGCTTTACAGAGGTATACACCAATACAGATACATAACGGAGCAACATCAGGGTTGCTTCTCAGATCTGTATGAGGAACAAGTGTCACACACAACACTTAATATTTCCCATGGCACATTATAATTTGCTTATGACATAAAAACTGGACTGACTGAGACTGGGAGGAATTGCTTAGCACTGCTACCAGCATCAGCAAATCATTAGTTTCCAACGAACATATCCATTCCACACAACCATGAGTCTGCCACCTGTGAGGTGGTCATGGGATCTCGATTATCACCTCTTCAAGGGGTGTCCTACATATAAGGGGCAGCAATTGATCTATTAATCTTGTTATGTTCTATGTGTAGAGATGTTCTTTTAAGCAATCCCTTCCCACAATAGGTTTTATTATTTGCCTCGTAGGATGACGTCATAGACGGTGTACATCGGGGTATAAAACCCCTGAATAAACAAGGTTGTGTGTGGGTGTGCATGCATCAGTCCGATGCCTGTCAGTTCTCCCTACTTTATTAAATGAGAATAAAGTAGTACTTTGCCATATTCCTTGAATATGTCCGGTTATGTGGTCTGAGATCTTTATTTGTAATTCCATCTAGTATAAGAGACGCTTCATGGTGCTAGAGCACATTTCGGTAGCAGAGGATGGTTGCGGTCTAATCGACCTAGGCCCAGATCCAGATAGGAACATGTGGAGAAGGTGGCAAGTATTCTATAGACTACAAGTCCATATGACGTGGCCTACTAAAGGGAGTGGAAGCAGTGAAAATTAAGCTTAAACCAGGAGCTATTTTTCCGCATGCAATACAGTATGTCCAGAGATCGGATGAGGGGATATTCGAAACGATATCCACCCTAATGAAACAAGGCATTCTGGTACCATCTGATTCCCCATGCAACAGAGCTTTGTACTGTCAAAAAATCAAAGGGGGTTTGTCAAGATTTATACAGGATCTTCGCCCCTAAATAATATAGTCGAAGCAGAGTTTCTTTTAGTTCCAAACCCTGCAACAATATTGTGCATATCCCATCAACAGCCAGGTATTTTACTGTTTTCAATTTGAAAAAAGCATTTTTCTCAATTCCCCTACTCGAAGACTCGGAGGATTTGACTTCCTTTTCATATAGAACGATTCACCTGAAACATACTCGTTTGCCTTAGGGGTACTGTGAATCTCTTTCTATTTTTAATAGAGTCCATCAGATGAACTTGGGAAATGTTCCGCTCGCAAGTGCCATAATTCAATATGTTGATGACAGTTTAGTGTACAGTGAGAAAATAAAAATTACAGTATTGTCAAGAAGAAGTATTATACATAGGACGGTTAATCTCGCATGAAGGATGAAAAGTGACACCTGAAAGAGCAGAAGCCATTATGAGAACTGTACAGCCAAAAACAGTGAGACAAATGCAGCAATTTGTATCTCTATGCAATCATTGCAGGGCCTGGATCTTTGAGTACAGTGCATATATTCAACCACTTTTAAAAGCGCTTAAAGAGGCACAAGTGCCTAAAACTAAATTAGTGTGGACAGAAGATATGACTGAAGGATTTAATGAATAAAAAAAATGCAATTTGTACAGCTACTGTATTAGGAATTCCAAATTACAATGAATAATTTTACATATTTTCCCATTGAAATGGAGAAGTCATGACCGCAATCCTTACACATAAAATGACATTAGGACATGGTCATAAACTATTAGCTTATTACAGTGGGATATTAGTTCAGTTATGAAAAGACCTTATTCTTGCAAACAATCTTTGGCAGTCGCTACATTAGCCATAGAAAAGGCTTCAAGTACAACTATGGGGTGTTCTGTATCTCTATATGTAGAGAAAGCATTATTTGCAATCGTGGAAAATCCCAAAAGTACATTGACTTCTCAAAGAGCATTGGGGTACGAGGTGATTATCTCAAACCCGGCAATCAAAATTGTTAGGTGTTGCACAGTGAATCCAGCAACGTCCATAGCTGAACCAGTGGGAGAAGATGCTGATGTAAAGGACTGTTTCACATACACTGAATGTTACAATGATACGCCCCATGTTAGAGAGAATGCTCTAAGAAGAGGGGAACTGGCTTTCATTGATGGTTCAACTAGAATCAATCAAAAAACAGGGTTGAGCCATTCGGGATAAGCTGTAATAAAACTGACCCGAGGAGGTACATTTGAAGTAGTAATAAGTAGAGAATTGCTGTCAACCTATTCAGCACAGGCTTCAGAATTAGCCACGCTTATTGATGCACTATGAAGTTTTGAGGATGAGGAAGTGATGGTGTACTCTGACTCCGCCTATGTGGCATCAACTGTACACGCAGGCCTATCACGTTGGAAGAGGAGGGGCTTCCTCCATGCAGACGCCACTCAGTGCAACATGTGCAGTGCTATTAGAGAATCTCATTGAAGCCTTAAGCTTTCCATAAACCATAGCCATTGTGAAATGTGCAACGCATTAAAAAAGAACAGATTTAATCTCTTGTGGGAATGAACCCGCAGACTTGGAGTGCAAACATGCCGCATATTATTCAACCATAGTTGAAAATTAGATAAAAGGTACAAGATACAAGGAAAGTGGCAGGGCGGTGCATCTTGGTTAGAGAAGGATTTAATTTGACAAGCATTGTACAGTTAATTGCGATACAACGACGAGCATCACAAGAAGAAAATGAGCTATGGAATTAGCAAGGGTGTTCTTTATCCCCACTGAGGCAATTTGCAGGGAGGACAGTACAGGAAAACCAGTTATGTCTCTGGCATTGTTGAGAGTAGCGTTGGATCAGCTCCACTATCCCGCGCATTTGACACGAGATAGTCTAGCTGCTACAATAGCAGAGACTGGTTTGTACTGAACCTCAATGAACATGTGGCACTGTTCATTGTAAACTGTATTGTGTGCCAGAAATTAATGGCAGGGCACACCCTGCAAATGGTGAGAGGAGTAATACCCAGACCTAATGGCCCTTTCCACATTTGCACATGCATTATGTGGATGTGTTGCAAACATGTCATGGCTATCGATACATGATAGTTGTTCGTATGTCCCTTTTCTAGATGGATCGAAACAGGTCCATGCACACATCCTGATGCTGCATGCGCTGCAAAGGTTTTAGTCTGCAAATTATTACCAAGATAGAGGGTGTGTGAAGTTTTGCGATCCGATAATGGGCTGCATTTTGTGAATGAACTCTTTGAAAATATAGTCTCACTATTAGGCATCAAGCATACGTTTGCTTCGGCCTATTACCTGGAAGCCAACGGGATAGTTCAGAAATTAAAGGGCCTTCTGAAAGAGAGAATAGCAAAGCTTAAAATGACATTGAAGAAGGGATGCCTGCATTGCCCACCCCTTGCATTATATGCATTACACAACCAGCCTGGTCCAGATCACCATTTAACGCCACATGAGTTGGTGACTGGACGCCGAATGAGAACTCCTCTCACCCCCCAACAAAGGCAAATACAGATGCCCACTGTGAAGCGAAGGCATTAGGTGACGAGATGCAGGATTATTTGAAAACGATGACTCAAATTATTTCTTTTATTTCTCAACAGATCAAAAACCAATAGGAGGGGTCAAAAGTGAACAAAGAGGACATTTTGACTATTAGTTTGGAAGACTCATTGAAACCGCCATTGCTTTGCCCAGGGGACCGACCAGGTGCTAGTAAGAAAATGTGTTTCTACCTGGAATACCCCTCGTTTTAATGGACCGCATGAAGTGGAGGAAATAAGCCCTACCGCCATGAAGCTCAAGGGCTGACGGGCTTGGATCCATCTGCACAATATCAAGCCCTATAAAGGTGAAGCTTTGGCCTCTCCTGCACCTACCCCCAGTAAATCAAGTGCCCACAGTGAAGCAAGAGAAGAGTGGCTAAGAATGACAATGCGATCTATGACTAAGAACACAGATAAAGAAAGCTTAACATTTTTAGATTAGGGTTGTCTTATGAACCAACTAATTAAACAGTAATCGTGGAGTACTTTCCCTAGAATAAGCTCAAGAGACAATGTGAGAAGAGTTTGAGCTTCGAAAGAAGGAAAGAAGAAAAACATTTTCTGATCTTCATCTATGATACCAATTAATATATTGGTATACACATTCTTAGTTATTCTTTTGTTTTACATTCCTGAAACCTGTCCATCTTTTACCCAAAGGGGAATATACATTGTCACATTTTTGGAGAATCCCAAGAATAGTTTAGAGAGTGATAATTGAAGCAATACTAAAATTTCTGATGTAGAATTGATTAAAAGAGGAGGTATACATTTGCATATTTAAACAATGGAGAAGCTTCAACAGTTTAGAGATTCATTTGTTTCAAGGAAATCAATAGGCTTTCATTCGATACTAACAGTGATATCAATCGATACTATCATTTATGTTTCCCTCCTTATTATAATGGCCTTCAGAAATGTTATAAATGATGATGGCATAATGAATGATACAGAAAAATCTACTGTTGTCTCTGCCAAAGATATAATAAACAGATTTCATAATATAACAATGCACCTGTTTCGACATAAAAGAGAGAGTGGGGAGGACATTGAAACTATAAACACATATTTAGATGAGGCAGTACATTTAAAAAATAACCTATGGTACCAGCACATGAAAGAAGTGGAAAGAAGAACGTCGGACTAAAGTTGCTATGTATGTTCCTTGATACCCTACGCCTTGGGAACATCCAAAATATTCATAGCTACAGAAGTATCAATTAAAAAGGCACACAGTTTGAGGCACCTTGCACTTTGCCTCAGGGAAGAACATCATCCATAGTATGGCTGAATAAGAATACAAATCAGAGAGAAGATGTCTATGTACAGGAACCAACATCAAGAGAAAACATAAACACAATGCATCAAATTATCAAATATGCTTACTCCAGAAGGATTGGCCGAAGGATTGGTTTTGTGCAAAACACTGGCATTAACCGGGCAATGGGAAGAAGTCATGATGAATGTTGAAAAGGAATGTAAAGACGAGTGGCCTAAAATTGTAAAATTACTGACTTTGGTCGATGATGCGGGGGGACTATTACAGATATTGCCCCTAAAGAATGCATCCTTGCGCTTCAGAAATAATGGCAAAATAAAAGTTGGAGAAAACATCAAGTGTGGCCGTATTTTTGCTGTCCCAGGCATGAAAGATAGAAATGCAGTCCTGATGGATCATTATTGCGTCTGTAGAACAAGAGCATGTATATGTTTACCACCAGCCACTGGCATAACAGGGGCCCCCGCAGACCCCACGGTGCATGGGGCCCCGCCAGTACATGTCCTGGGAGGGGGCCCCACTGGAGAAAAAAGATGATTTTTTTTTTTTTTAAATATATTTTTTTCTTTTTGAATTCAGTCTTCATTCATGAAGAAATTATTTCTGTAACAGATATAATTTCTTTATGAAGGCAGAGTGACTACAAAAGAACATTTCTTTTTGAAGTCTGAGGGCTCTGCCCTCCCCATGGCATGGAAGACGCTAGGCTCGAGGCCTCCATGTCATGGGGTGGGGGGAGCCCTATGATTTCAAAAAGAAATAGGGCCTCATTACGAGGCAGGCGGGATGGGTTTAACAGCGCCGGTAAAGGTGCCGGTGCCGTTAATCCCCTTCTGCCCTATTACTAGGTACCCTTGCAGGACCCACTTTGGACGTCTGGTCAGACCAGATGTCCTTTGCGGGTCCTGCAAGGGGAACAGGGAGCTAACAACGGGCCTGTTATTAACGGGCCAGTTGTTGGCTCCCTCCCCATTCCCACTGGGATGTGTTCCCTGAATGGGGAAATACCGGGTCCTCCAAGGTTGGAATGGCCCCGTATTTCCCCATTCAGGGACCACGGACCCGGACCCGAGTTTGGAGGCATCCATGCCCTTATTAAGGGCATGGCTACCTCCAAACTCGTAATGAGGCCCATAGTTTATTTTTGAAGTCACTCTGCCTTCACAAAGAAATTATTTCCGTTATGGTTTGGTCCATAATGGAAATAATTTCTGTATGAAATCAGAGTGACTTCAAGAAGAAACAATAGGCCTCATTACGGGTTTGGCGGTAACCGTGCCGGTGCTACCGGCAGGTTGCCGCCAGACCCATAATGATTTACTGGTGCCCAACTTCCCAGTAACACCAGGGGATTACAACAACGGCGGTCCGGGTTGTCAGGCGCCGGCAAATGGTAAGTCCCAATTTCCATAGAGTCCTGTTGGACTCTATGGGAATGGGGACCACGGAAGCACCAGCACCGTTAACAACGGTGCCGGTGCTTCCATGAAAACTCTGCGGGTGGGTGCCATTCTGCCTGGCAGGTCTGACCTGCCGGGTGGGTCAACAACCGCCCGCAAAGCTGTAATATCCTGGTCCGGATACAACAGCGCCGGTAAGCTTACCGACACCGTTGTTTCCAGACTGGCATATTTGTAATGAGGCCCAATTTCATTTTTAAGTATTAGGGCTCCCCCTAACCCCATGATGTGTGCGTGTGTGAGTGTATGGTGAACAGGTGCACACTTAAATGCATAGGTGGCTGCCTGGGTGTGCCTGTATGGTGAAAGGGTGCACACTTAAAAGTATAGGTGGCTGCCTGTGTGAGTGTATGGTGAAAGGGTGCACACTTAAATCTATGGGTGGGTGCCTGTGTGTGTGTGCCTGTATGGTGAAAGGGTGCACACTTAAATGTACAGGTGGCTGCCTGGGTGTGAATGTATGGTGGAAGGGTGCACACTTAAATGTACGGTTGGCTGCCTGGGTGTGAATGTATGGCGAAATAATGCACACTCAAATGTATGGATGGCTGGGTTTAGTTTAGTTTAGTTTAGTTTATTGTTTTGTATAGCGCGGCCTGGCCCTGGGGCAACTGGGCGCTTGGCATGGTTACAAGCAGGTAAAATATACATGGTTGTTATATATACATGGTTGTTCTAGTACAGGAAAATCATTACATAAGCATAGTTCTAGTAGTACATCTTATTCACAATGTGTGCAGTCCGTTGTGGGACATGGATGTACAGTACAAAGAAATGGCAGGTAGGACATTTATAGTATGATTACAATAAGTGGTTTGTGTTGGCTGGATATGTCAATGGATATATGTACAAGTGACTCAAGTGAGTGAGGGTACGGGTTTAGTCTTCTTTGTCGATAAGCCAGGTTTTGGCATTTTGTCTGAATCGATGGAAGGAAGGTTCAGTTCTGAGAGCAAGTGGTAAGACGTGTGTGCGTGTGTATATGGTGATTGGCGTGTGTGCTTGCGTTCAGGGGTGCAACAAAACCTACATTTCGGGGGGCTAACCTTTCAAATGTTGGGAGAGGTGCTAACTTCATGGGCGGTGGGGGAGGGGCAAACTTATTTGTTTGGGGGCATCTAATTTCTTTACTCATTTTAATGAGACTATTCTAGTGCAGCTTCAATGTTACAAGCAGTTAACTCTCTCCTTTAAGGTTGAAAGCACCCACTTATGGACTGCTGTGAGAATGAGTGGTCTCCTGTTCCCTCTCTACCCTTCCAATCACTCCCCTGGCATGCAAGTATTAAACCCACATCACGATTTCAATTGCATAAAACATTTGGCATTTGAAAGTAGGTACTAACAGTGAAATGCGTTATGTTAGTATTTGCTGGGCTCTTGTTAACAGCGGAACCCAGGTGCCATTTAACATCTGCGCCCTGTTCTGTCTGGCAACTGCTCTAATGGTCAGCCAGGTGGAGTCAACAAACATAGCCCAAAGTTTCAGGGGGAGTGCGGTATCCCAGTTAACTCAATGGTGTTGCACCAATACTTGTGTTTAATGTCTTGATTACTCATTACTACTAGCCCTATTCTTCTTCGTCCCAGTGTGTATGAGAAAGTACTTGTGTATAAGGCACTCTGCCTTATACACAAGTACTGGGATGAGGTAGAGGTGCATGGAGGTAATGCCTGACTTAGCTACCGGTACTCTTCATTACTCCTAGTCCCACTCTTCCTCATCCCAGTACTTATCCATGAGGCAAAGAGCCTCATACGTAATCTCTGGGACAAGGAAGAGTGCCATGGAGGTAATTCTGGGCCAAGGAGCTGATTTTGGAGGTTCGGGGTAGTGGTGGTAGGGAGAGCGGATGTGTGGGGGGGCAGGATTGTGCAACCAATCATAATGCTGTCCATGTCCAGGTTAAGCAGTCATGATATGTGGTATTAGTGGCTAGAGAGGCATTTTGGTGCAGCCAGTCTAGCCATTCCTCAGTTTGGTATGACTTTTTTTTAACTGGGCTTTCTGATAAAGCAGTCCTGCTAAGTGAATTACCTGGCTGGACTGCCATTTGGGTGCTGCCAGTCTAGCTGTTTCTTACTGCGGCATTGTATATTTTTCTGGGCATCTGTGATCAAATGATATGATATAAGCCATTTAAAATGGCCCGGTGCACAAGTGTTTCTAGGCGCGACAAGACAAGGGAGGGAAGATAGAAGTAGGACAAGACAAACAATCTTACTAAGCCTTGTGTCATTCAGATCGTGCAAGTGCGAGAACGAGAAGTGCAAGGGGAAAGGGAGGGGGGAAGTGCAAGGGAGAGAGGAGGGAAAAACAGGGCAGCAATGCTCTGAGTAAGTGCAGCCACTGCAGCGTGGCTCTGGGTATTGCAAGGCGAACAAGGAACTGTAGGGTTACAGTTACAGCCCCTAAGTGCTTGGTAGCCCAGAGGCAGTGCAAGGGTGACTGATCAAGAAAGAGGCTGGACTCAGTGAGACTCTGAGGGTAGCCAAGCAACCAGTCGGTACAGCAGACGGGTAGGTCAGCAGGAGAGGGAGAGAGCGAAAGGAGAGAAGGGGAAAGTATTGAGCTGCTTCCGGAACTTCAGGTGGTCCAGCTCAAGTTTGAGAGGGGCAGGCAGGCTATTCCAGAGGGAGGCACCTGCAGAGGAGAGAGATCTACCCCCACTCTCTGCCTGGAGAAGTGTCTAACCCTTAGAGAGTTGTAGGTATCTGAGTGAAGGGCTTGAGAAGGAAGATATTTTGGAAGAGCGCGTTGGATGTAGTGCGGGCCCCAGTCCTAGAAAGCAGTGTGGACAATTCAAAGGGTGTTGAACTTGATCCTTGCAGCAACTGGGAGCCAGTGGAGAGATTTCAGGGCTGGACAGATAAGATCCCTGACAGTCAGGAATGAGCGAGGGAGTAGAGGAGTTTGAGGGGAGACTGAAGGAAAGCAGAGTGTCAGCCACATAACACTGAAAGTTAGAGGAGAAGGTAGAGTTCAGGTGGGCCAAAGGGGCCAAGTAGAGGTTGAAAAACCATGGTGAGAGGATGGAGCGGAGAGAAAGGGACCAAGTTGGTCATGGGAGGGGCTGTCCAAGAGGAAGGAGGTGAGACACTCAAGGGCCTGATCCGTGATGCCCAGGTTCTCATGGAGTCGATTGATCAGGATTGATCAGGATGGCGTGGTTGACCGTGTCGAAAGCAGAGGAAAGATCAAGGAGGATGAGGACAGAAGGAATGCTGGATTCAAGGTTAGAGAGCAGATCTTTACATGTGTTCAGGAGAGCAGTTTCTGTATCTCTGGCAGCTCTGAAGCCAGACTGAAGGTCATGGAGACAACCAACAGATTCTGTGTGGAGAGTAAGCTGAGAGATGGCCAGCTTTTCCAACAGTTTGCCCAGGAAAGGGATGATGGATATTGGGCGATAGTTTTCCGGGCAGGCAGGATCGGCAGATGGCTTCTTGAGGAGTAAGTGCATAAGAGGGTGGTTAAGGGGAGAGGGGAACGTTCCAGTGACAAAAGAGTGATTACAGAAATCGGCCAAGGCTGGGGCGAGGGTGTCAATATGGTCCTTGATGGTTTCGGAGGAGCAGAGGAGCACCTGTTTGGATGACACTTTCATAGATCGGACTTGTCTAGAAACCTCGTCAGGTGTTGTCAGAGAGAAAGAGGAGAAAGGAGGAAGGGAGGTAGAGATGGCCAAAGGGGGGCCGAGAGAGGAAGAGGGAGAGGAAGAGGAGATGAAGGACATGAGTTTTAGCAGAGAAGTGCGATGACAGAGCTATACAGAGGGCCTGGGAGGGAACAGGAGAGGAAAAGACCGCAACAGGATTGACCAGTTCCTTGCAGATTTTAAAGAGTTTACCATGTTGTTAGAGGCCACAGGCTTGAATGTCTCTTCTTGATGAGTGTTAATGCTTCGATTGGCATTTTGGCGCAACCAGTCTAGGTATGTCTTAATGTGGCCTGGCATGCTTTACTGTAACGATATTACGTGTCTACACTGTTCTACATTGTGTAGCCAGTCGGACATATTTTCATTGTGGCATGGCATTTTTAATAGCAAAGTATTAATGTTCCTGTGCACTGTTGGTGACTTGCATCTATTGGATTGGTGTTACCCTACAAAACACATTGCAAACACTCTGGCTTTTTTGGCAATTTTTCTCAGAAAGTGTGCTGTATATTTCATTAAAACACATATTTATATCTTTCCCCTAGTGCAGTGTATGGCATATCCCTTCAGCAGCACGTTTGTGTGTGTTTCGCAAGCGTGATAATCTATGCTGGCCCAGAGTTTGGTGTGACCAGTGATTTGTTGCTGAGTTGGGGGGCCCCCTCAGCATGGCTCGCAGGGTGGCCACCACATTTTGTGTTACGCCACTGCCACCAGCCTGGGGAGGACTTTGTTCATTAGTACTGGTAAGCTTACCTGCTGTGGTAGTACCGCAGAGTGACCTACAGATAGTAGATTTCCCGAAGATGAATGCACACCTCAGGAAGATTGCTTTACAGAAACCGACAAAAAAGAGAGAATTACTTCTCAGCCAAATCAATAGAGGCATCTCATGAGATTCCAGATGAACACAAATTGTTCAGCCAGACGGCAGTAATATTTAAATCCATATTCTTGCCAGGACTCCAGGCTGAGGTGAACGCCCAGGGGGCTCCAGATCAATAGATGGGAATTGCCGCAGTTGATCAATATAACAATAAAGGGATTCAATGCGATCAGAGAAGAATTACGGGCAATAAGTCTTAAAGCCCTTCAGAACAGGTATGTCCTGGACTTGATTACAGCAATGGAAGGAGGCGTGTGTGCCAAGGATGGAACTTCTTGCTGTAATACCCACCTGACCATGATGAAGAAAATGAAACCTTGACTGAAGCGATAAATACATTGACTAAACTACACACGAAAATAGTGGAGTAAGTAGATGAAATTGAAGATGATGATTGGTTTACATCTCTGTTCTCATGAATTGCAACTTGGCTAGCAAATGCTTTCAAGATGCTTGGACTAATACCAGTGTTCATATTGCTAGGATTCCGTCTCACAAGGATCATTGTTGGACAATGCAAAAAGACAGCCAAGAAAGCTGTTGGAATGAAGATAAAGATTGACAATGACGCTGGAACAATTGAGTAAATTGAAGCCAGTACCCAAGAGTACATAAAGAAAAGTATTCTTGCACCTCCAGGAACTAAGTATCTTTATCCCAAGGATCGTAACAAGTATGTGGGATGATGGATATTCTGTTCACCAACAGGGGATCGCTGTTACATGACCTGGAGTGTGGACGAACATATAAAGAATGCCGGGCATCTGAGGGGAATGACAAAGATATGGGTCCAGAAGAAAAAGAAATATGACAAAATGATAGGAAGAGGAGGGAAAGAGTTTGGTCGAGAACTCAGCCAGAGGGGAGAATGTAGAGGAGCAGGTGAACACCTTCTCCCTGGTCTCCGCCCCCTTAGCACTGTCCTATAGGAATGACAAAGAGCTACAATTGGACACCCATCCATGAATCCTTGCAATATTCCTGTACCACGTGGTGTATATGAGAGACGATATGAACTCAGGCAACCATTTAGAGTGTACCCAAAAGCTGACATAATGGAGGAAAGTTACCAAGAAGGATGCTCTTTGCCGAGCTGTCGAAATGCAGCCATAAATAATATGGATGTATGTTAAAACAAAGTCTGTTGACAGTGAAAGAATTTCATAAAGAAGATGTAAGAACCTATGCTGAAACGATGTGAAAATACTTAAGAAAGATGATGTAATTGGAATACTAATAGGAACATGTACCCTACGATACAGTAATCGTGAACACAAAGAAGAATAAAGTGACTCACTGGTCAATAACTGTAAATACCCTAAAACACAGGTAGAAAGAACATATAGAAGATGGTATATATTTAACGAGTAGTACAAGAAGATGGACAATGACTTATGTCAATAAGCCAAGCTACCTCAAAATACGAGCACAGGATTTTAAATTGAAAAGATGATGAAGAAGTTGTTTTTCCCTTGCAAAATAGAGGAGTACATTGGCCTAGGACCAAGGATGCTATTTCGAGAGATGAAGGCAAAGTACGAAGGGAGTCCAATGAGCAAACCATTTGCAAAGGACATATTTCTCAAGATTAGGAGGAACAAGAACATTTACGGAAGCCAAGTATTGGACAATTTAAAGTGCACAAAGTTTATATGGGATAAAGTGAAGGAGTCTGTGAAGGCCAACTGCACCCAGTATAATTGAATCAAAAAGTGCTGAATACACTGTTGAAATGGACAAATTCGTGGTCATGAAAACATGTGTCGAAGAGCTTGCAAACAAGGGCTAATCATTAGGCTTGAAACTAAGATAATGGTGTACCTACACTCCCTTGAATGTTATGAGTCAGTGCAGACTTGCAAGGACAGCCTTCAAACAGAGGACACTGGCATGAAGCCTACCAATGAGAGAGGGTAGACTAATTGGGACAACAAGAGGAGTGCTGACGTATCTCCAAGCACCTGGGTTTCGTTTATATGTACGTGCTGCCAGCGAGCCGAATGTCCAAGGTTGGATTTGGGTTGCCAACCATTCAGAATAGCCTGCCATGCACTTTTACATACAATGTTGCAAGTATTACTCTGCTGCCATATTCTCTGCTGCAATCAGTGTTATACGTATTTAGAAGTAGCTCAGGGCATGTCCTACAGAAAAGGTACTGCCAATGGGAGATTAATATTCACGCATTCTATATGTAGACATGTTGCCCTAGTCCAATTCCTCCCGTCGATAGGTTGTTGTAATATTGCATGCAGGATCACGTCTTAGATGACGCTCCTAGCATTATATACAATAAGTATAATTAAAAAGACTGTGTGATACTGCATAAATCCATTTGACGAATGTTGATGCACCCTGCTTACCTTCATTGAGATAAAAGCAGTATTTTACCATCTTCGTTGAGTCTGTCTGGTTATTTGGTCTGAGATATTTTATTGGTAATTCCATCTAGCACAAAGACGCTTCAAGGTGCTAGTGCACACTGCTGTTTAGAGATATCGAAAAGGACAATACAGATATGGAAGATGTTGATGAAACAACTACTATGGTTCCCACTGGAGGCACAGACAGCTTTTTCTATAATATAAATAAACATCTATGGTCTCGATTTAAAAGGGATGTTGAGGAGAACCATGAAAATATAAATACGTACCTTGACAATTCGGCTCATTTAAAGAATAATCTATGGTATCAGCACATGAAAAGGGTGGGGAGAAGAACGTCAGATGAAAGCTGTTATGTGTATTCCCTTATACCTTATTCTTTTGGAACATCTCAAACATTCATAGCAACAGAAGTATCAGTGAAAAAGGCAAATTGCCTAACGCACCTTGCACTTTGCCTGACAAGAGGACAATTCCAAGGCAGAACACTGTCCATAGTATGGGTGAATAAAAAGACATCTGAAAGAGAGGACAATTATGTACAAGATATAGGGGGTCATTCCGAGTTGGGCGGTAAGGGTTTACGGGCACCGGTAAGGATGCCAGTGCCAGTAAACCCTTACTGCCCTATTCCGAGGTCCCTTAGCGGGTCCCAGCAGGAACGGCTGGTCTGACCAGCCATTGTTTGCGGGACCCGTTAAGGGACCTCAGAGCTAAATTAGCGTCTTGCCCATTCCCATTGAGCCCTATTGGGGCTCAAATGGGAATGGGGAATAGTTTACTGAATGGAGACTTACCAGGTCCTCCAAGGTCGGAATGACCCGGTAAATCCCCATTCAATGAGACCGGACCCGGGTTTGGAGGCAGCCATGACGCTAATAGCACCATGGCTACCTCCAAACTCGTAATGATCCCCATAGTTTCAAGAAGAAACCAAGAGACAAAGCATCGAATAATAAAATATGAACAGCCTGGAATAAATGGAGCAGCAATTAAGACAGAAGAAAATAAGACGCTGCAATGTAAAGACAGGACTGGGGAGGAAATACGAGAAGGCTGGGAAAGAGGCCAGCTATGAATTAAAGGAGCAGTGCTCACCCCTGAAGGATGGGCTGATGGATTGGTTGTGTGTAAAACACTAGCATTAACAGGACAATGGGAAGAACCTATGATGAACGCAGAGAAAGGATGCAAAGACCAACATCCTAAAACAGCAAGATTGTTAACATGGGTCGGCAATGAGAGGGGGCCTTGCAAATACTATCCCCGAAGAATGCATCCTTATGTTTCAGAAATAATGGAACAATAAAAGTTGGAGAAAATCTCAAGTGTGGCTGAGTTGTTGATGTCCCAGGCATGAAGGAAGGAACATCAGTCCTGATGGACCACTATTGGGCCTGTGGATTAAGAGCATATATGAAATTGCCACTAAACTGTGGAGGAGTGTGTTCATTGGTACTGATGAGTAGGCCAGCCTTGGTAGTACCACAAAGTGGCTTACAGATAACAGATTTCCCGAAGATGGGTGCACACCCGAGCAAAGAAGGTCATTCAGCAGACACTGACAAAATAGAGAGAATTACTTCTCAGCAAAATCAGTAGACGCATATCATGATATTCCAGACGGGCATAAAGAATAAAGATTTACCAGCGCCTGACTTCCAGGTGCCACCGGGCTATTCCAGGTCTGGCAGCCAGGAAGTCAGGAGCCGGCAATTTCATAAGCCCCCATTACCATAGTGTCCAATAGGACACTATGGGAATGGGGACACGGGAGCACTGGCTCCTGTGCAAACTCTGTAGGCGGGTGCCATGGAACAGCTCAAACTAATATGCAAAAGCTTCAAGTCATTCAGAATGGGGCAGGCTGTGGAATGGACAGGAGGGCACATATCTCTGGGGCATGTTGGAAACTGCACTGGCTCCATTCAACAGAGAATCCACTTTAAAGCATCTAGTTTGGTATACAAATGACTGGCTGGTAATGCCCAGCTTATCTCAGTTCACGAATTAAGAGAGCACCAATCAAGCACACTCTATGTTCAAATAAGGATGACCTTCTGATTCAGCCACACTATTTCCTAAAGAGGTTTGGGGGAATCAGCTTTGATTCCTGGGCTCCCACCATGTGGAACATCTTATCGCTGTCACTCAGACTGGTTCCCTCAATTGGTCCATTTAAGATGGGTTCAAGACCTATTTGTTTGACAAAGGAGAGTTTTTGGAATTGCAGTCCTTGTTTCCTCCTTCATTGTTTTTTGTTGTATGTCTTGTGAGCGCCCTGAGGCCAGTGGGCGTGCTGGGGCAATACAAATATCCATAGAATAGAATACGAAATATGTAGGACGTTGGATATTCTGTCCGCCATCTGGAGATAACTGCCACATGACCCGGAGTGTGGATGAACATATAAAGAATGCAGGTCACCTGAGGGGGTGACAAACATGTGGATCCCAAAGAAACAACAGTTTAAAGAAAAGATGAAGGAGGCTGAAGACGAGAATATGGTCAAAGATTTGACCAGAGGGGGGAATGTAACGGAACAGTTGAATGCTTTCTCACTAGTTCCTGTGCCCTCACCGCCGTCATATTGGAACAGCAGATGAAGGGCTATGGCTGGGACCCCTTGTGTAATCCCACTACTGCATCGAGTGTATGAGAGACGTTATGCACTCACACAGCCATATAGAATGTACCCTTGCACTGAAAATGTGGAAGGATGCTGCATGGAAGGATGTCAGCATGCATCTGTGGGCATCATGGAGCACTAAGTGAAATCTGACGAGGGCCGAGTGATGTCATTAAGAAGATATATGAACCTATGTTGAAAACAATATGGAAAATACTTAAGAGTGCTGATTTAACTGAAGCACCACGAGGAATATGTACCTAAAGCTAAAGTGACCATGGATATATAGAAGTATTGAGTAACTTACTGGTCAATAACTGTAAATATGCAGTAACGCAAGATAGATGAGACTTATAGAAGCTTGAAATGGGAGAATATATAACGTGGGAAGTACGGCCATGATAGGAAAATGGACACTTGCAGAGACAGACCAAGGCGGCAGAATCAGGAGACGCTGGAACTACCGCTTGCGTGAAAAACAGCGATGAGTCGAGGTTGGCATAGGATCTAGGATATTATTTTAAGAATAAATGCAAGTCACAAGGGGAGTTACATGGATAATCCCTGATTTGAGAGATTCCTCTTAAATTTAGGAAGAAGAAAATATCTGCAGCAGCCAAAGTATTGGACAATGAAAAGAGTATAACATCTATACACGATAGAGTGAGAAAGTCTATAGAGGCCAAGAGGAGCAACAGCACCCAGCATAATTGAATTAAATAGTAGTAAATAGAAGGTTGAAATGGATATGTTTGTACTCTCTTCACACGTGATTCAGAAGTCAAAGACAAGGGCTATTTATTAGAGTCTCAGATGAATGTTCCAGGACAGTGAGCAGGCTACAACGTCAACTACAGACGGAAGACTTTGGCTTATGGCTGACTAATGAGGGTAGATGGATTAATTGGGAGAACGGGGAGTAATCTCACAGAATTCAAGGCAACTAGGTTTCGTTTCACGTACGTGCTGCTAAAGGGACAAAAGTCCAAGGTTGAGAGGGAATGCAATCAGTGGGTCTATTTATTTATTTAATAGTTTTTTTCTAATGCACCTAATACCATACCTGAGTTCGGTTTCCAATCGCGGATGCGGGTTTTGAACCTCTGTTGCTTTGTGTGGTCTTGATCCAAGCCCAGCGTGTTGCCCCTGTGCTATCCTCCGTTCACCTAAGGCGCAACCTAACATACAATGTTGCACAGACCAATCTGCTGCTACTTTGTCCACTATAATCAGTAATATATGTTTTTAGAGGTAGTTCAAGGTGTGTCCTACAGGTAAGGGGCAGCCAATGATCTATTAATCTTGATATGTTCTATATGTAGATATGTTCCCTTAACCAGTCCCTTCCCTTGATAGGTTCTATTATTTGCCAGGTAGGATGAAGTCATAGATGGTGTACATCGGGGTATAAAAACCCTGAATAAACAAAGTTTGTGTGAGTGTGCAAGCCTCAGTCCAATGCCTGTCAGTTCTCGCTGCTTTATTAAATGGGTATACAGAAGTACTTTGCCATATTCCTTGAGTCTGTCTGGTCATTTGGTCGGAGATCTTTGTTGGCAATTCCATCTAGCACAAGAGAGGCTTCAAGGTGCTAGAGCACATTTGCCTGCCTTGCGTTTATCATCTGCCTGTTTGCAGGTATTTGCTGTGAAAGGAAACCCTGCAGTGACTCTAAACTCGAGTGAGGATTCATGGAGTGCAGGCAATGACTGTATCTCCCACTTAGGGTTCTAGGCTTAGTGTGTTAATGGCTTGATTATATCTCGTTGTATCGTCACTCATCTCTATGTTTGAACCATCAGGGTGTGAGGGCTCTCCTTCACATCTCCCGCATGTTGGAGTGGTCCAAACTTTGCACACGGCTCAGTCAGGCATCTTGCAGTGCTGTTTTCTGCATTGTTCCTGTAACGGAAAGAGCGGATCACAATTTTACTATTTTCAGGTGAGTACAAAATTAGCTGTGAAAGTGTTGCCCTGATGCATAGTATATATAGGACCACTCAATTACACTATTTATAATTCCAAACTGTGATATGATATGATATGATATGGCATTTGTAACGCTCCTATACACAAGTGTTTCAAGGCGTGACGAGGCAAGGGAGGGAAACAAAGGGAGACGGACAACGATCCTACTAGGCCAGGTGTCATTCAGATCGTGCAAGTGCAAGGGTAGAGGGGAAAGGGAGAAGTGCAAGGGGGAAAGGGAGAGGGGAAAGTGCATTACAGGGTCAATAGTATACAGGAAATAACAAGGGCCAACTAGTGGCAGTGCGAGTAAGTGCAGATAAGTGCTGGGAAGGGGGACTGTGGGATACAGACACAGTCCCGTAGTGCAGGTGGTACCAGGGCGGCAGTGCAGGGGAGAGTGGCTGGGCCAAGGACCGAGAACGGCGAGTGGCCCAGTTGCAGATTCAGTGCAGTTTCAGTAACTTTAGCAGGGGAGACGGGGAGAGAAAGCGGAGGCGAAGAGGAAGGTTTTGAGGTGCTTCCGGAACCGGAGATGGTTCTCCTCAAGTTTCAGGGAGGCAGGAAGGCTGTTCCAGAGGGAGGCCCTTGCAGCGGAGAGAGATCTGCCACCAACTCGTTGTTTGGAGAAGCGGCTGACCCTGAGGGAGTTGGAGGCGGATGAGCGAAGAGCTCGAGAAGGAAGATATTTAGAAAGAGAGAGTTGAAGGTATTTTGGCCCAAGGCCCCAGAAGGCCTTGTGGACAATGCAGAGGATTTTGAACTTGATCCTCGCAGTCACTGGGAGCCAGTGTAGTGATTTCAGTCTTGGAGAGATACGGTCCCTGGGCTTGAGGCCAAGGACAAGTCTCGCAGTCCTGTTCTGGATGAGTTGCAAAGGGCAGAGAGTAGAGGCAGGCAGATTTAGATAGAGGCTCTTACAGTAGTCCAGCTTCGAGAGAACCAGGGCTCTAGAGACAGTGAGCTTCTGGGGGAAGGAGAGGAAAGGAAGGATACCTCTGAGGAGGTGCAGCTGGTAATGTGACTTCTTAGAGACGTCAGCTATGTGAGGAGAGAAGGAGAGTGTGGAGTTGAAGATGACCCTGAGGTTTTTTGCCTTGCAGGTAGGAGCAGGAAGAGGGCCAAGAGAGGCCGGCCCTGTACAGAAAGTGAATATCAATACAAGGCACGTGAGGCTTAAATGGAGCAGGGGGGTCGGAAATTGCAGCTCAAAGGAATGTGGTCACCTGAGCATTGTCTTGACATATGTTGGGGGGGGCGTGTCAAGTACTATTTATTGAGACCTATTGGAAGCACATAGGTCTAGCATATATTCATGTTGCATTCCCTGAGGTTCCAATGCAAGGACGGATGCTGGCTCTGGTGATGCACCACGTATGCACCCCAACGCCCCATAAATGCTCCAACATTTATGTTTTTACAGGCAGAATGGTGCCTCCCCCCCCCCAGTGCTCCTCTGCTGGTGATGCTGTAGTCACCCACCTACTCTTGCCACCTGCCCAGCTTGATGAAAACCCGGACCAGAGGCTGTTCTTGAGCACTGGAGCCGTGGACCATAAAACTAAAGTATGAGTAGTAAGAAAGGTGCAAACAAAAGGTGCATTCTACTGCCAGAGGAAGATCTGCACACCTTCCATTGCCAAACACTCTGAGATTGCGACCAAAGCAATAGGGTTTCACGAAGATAATAGGCAGCTTCAATTAAAACCAACTGTGCAAGGCGGAGCGCCAAGGCATGAGCAATTGCTCGCTTTGGAGATATTTGCGTGCGCGGCTGCGCAAGGCCAGGTTGTGGCTTTTGTAATGTTTTGGCACAATATTTAAGAGGCTTCTTTCCGCTGCGTTCTGGGATGACCTGGCTCCATCTGCCCCGGTGTTCCATCACTTGTCTGCCAACAAGAGGACGGGCAGAGATCCTCCCAGCTACAGAATGTGTTTGGACCAGATGTTATGGCATGGCACTGAAGTTTGGCCAAACTGGACTTCAGATGTTGAAGACTGTGGCCGAATGAGTCGGGTGCAAACAAAGGCCAAATTAACGCATTTGATTTAGACAATTAGAAGACAAGCCAAGTCCTTTTCTTGGTCCAGATGGCAGAGGGGTCTGGTGCCAAGCTCTACGTCAAAGATGTCTTTGGTTCAGTTTCTGAATTTACTGGTCTGCTTACTACAGGTGAGGGTAGCTTGGCTCCTAATTTCAGAATTGGGACTTCACACATCTGTGCAGCTTCGCTGCCTGGCCAGTTGATGAAAGGCAGATGTTCACCTTGGTGGTCCACTTGGCCTTCTGCTTTTCAAGTTGATAAATGAGCTGTGAGCATCCACTCAACTGTTAATTAGTGGGGTGCGTCTTATGTCTGAGTTTGATGCAGCACAATTAGGGGTCAACGCCTGCTTCATGTGACCCTCGCTGTCTGCTTGGCGCCAGACCAAGACCCGCGCTTCACTTTCAGAGTCAGGGAGAAAGCGAATTTACGCAGTCAATATATTTCAGCAAAGTAAAGAAAGAAAGAAAGTTTAGACAACTGCATTTCATAACAATGCCTCAGGGAACATAGCACACCAATTAGTGTGTATCTGTCTCAGTCTGGCTTTCAGAGCGTTAATCTGCCCCTGTGTCCTGTCTTGCAGAGACATCATATGTCGGTCACTTAATTCCACAGCTGTGACATCTGCAATGAGCCATTGTCACCTGTAGGGGACAGGGCGGCTCACTGCGTTATTAGGCAACAGGGACTGACGGATGTTAGAGCCAATGGAAGAGCACATTTTGACGGTTGTTTGGAAAGAGTTTTTGCTCTGAGGAGATGTCCTTCTTCAGCCTGGTTGTAGGATCACTCGCGAGACCCGGGAACACCGAGATCTCGCGAGACCTGGGAGCGGGAGGCATGGAACGCCGCATTGATGAGGCCTGAGAGCCGCAATTCCTTCTGCATTGGGAGTCAGAGAGTTGCCACAGCGTTACAGACGGAGTATAAACCCAGACACTTGGACGTTAGCTACAGTGAGTCCAACAGTACTGCGTGATCACCTTTCCTTAAGCTGCAACTGGTTCTTGTCAATAAACCTCAAGTTCAACCTCACCCAGGGTCTGGCCTGTTATGATACTACACTGGTGTCTCAGGAAAATGGTCCAGGACGAGAGGTTTTGTTTTCCTGAACTCCTGGGGCTCACTCCTCACAGAACTGCAGATATTTCTCAAATCTGGTAGTTGTCTGGCCCATTGAAAATCAGGATGGCCCTTCAAGAAGGAGAAAGTTCCGGCAATAGACTGATCAGTGCTGAGCCTTCGGCACCAATGTTAAGTGGGTTGGATTGACCTTCTCTGAATGACACACAACAGTGCAGGTGCCAAGTAAAATGGGTGATCAAACACTACTGCCCACTGGCAAGATTCCAATCCATCTACCGTAAAGGGTTAACGTTGTTGGCCTACATCTGTGCGCTTCTATCGAGCTCCCATTTGGAGGAGTCCTGGCATGCTTTCGGGGGAGTTCTGGCATGCTTTCAGAAGAGTTCTGGCATGCGGAGGAGTTCTGACATGCTTTTGGAGGAGTTCTGGCATGCGGAGGAGTTCTGGCATGCTTTTGGAGGAGTTCTGGCATGCTTTTGGAGGAGGTCTGGCTTGCTTTTGGAGGAGTTCTGGCATGCAGAGGAGTTCTGGCATGCTTTCGGAGGAGGTCTGGCTTGCTTTTGGAGGAGGTCTGGCTTGCTTTTGGAGGAGTTCTGGCATGCGGAGGAGTTCTGGCATGCTTTCGGGGGAGTTCTGGCATCCTTTGGGGGAGTTCTGGTATGCTTTTGGAGGAGTCCTGGCATGCTTTTGGGGGAGTTCTGCCATGCTTTCAGAAGAGTTCTGGCATGCGGAGGAGTTCTGGCATGCTTTTGGAGGAGTTCTGGCATGCTTTCGGGGGAGTTCTGGCATCCTTTGGGGGAGTTCTGGTATGCTTTTGGAGGAGTCCTGGCATGCTTTCGGGGGAGTTCTGGCATGCTTTCAGAAGAGTTCTGGCATGCCGAGGAGTTCTGGCATGCTTTTGGAGGAGTTCTGGCATGCTTTCGGGGGAGTTCTGGCATCCTTTGGGGGAGTTCTGGTATGCTTTTGGAGGAGTCCTGGCATGCTTTCGGGGGAGTTCTGGCATGCTTTCAGAAGAGTTCTGGCATGCGGAGGAGTTCTGGCATGCTTTTGGAGGAGGGAGAGCTTTTGAAGTTGTTTTCTAGTTCCTCCTGGTGTTGCTGATGCTTGTACCTTTCCTCTGCTCTCTGTTTGGATGTGTTTGTATCCCCCCTTTTATACTATTGTTTTTTTCTTCAAAAACTCGACGCTTCTCTTGTATCTCCCTTGTTACCTTTCACCTTTGATTCACCTAATAAACATAGAAAGGTTTCCTAAAACCTTTCCTGTGTGTGAAACCTTAGAAACTCTTCTGTGAACTTGAGAAGCCTTCCTGTTCATGACTGCTCCCTACCGACCTCCGGGGACCCCACCCACTTGTCTGAGTCTTGCGTGAATCCATGTGTTTGTCTTAGTCATGTGTTTTCTGTGTGTTTTCCAACATGTTGTTTTTCCAGAATGGTCAGGCGTGGGCTTGAAGAAGAGCTGGACTCCTACTCCTCGTGGGAGTCTGAGGCAGCCCTTCGCCATGTCCGTGAGGAGAGGTAGGAGGGGGCCGAGGCAGGCCCACTGGGGGCAGTGATGCTGGAGGCGGGGAAAGGTGGCACAATCCGGCCCATTGGAGGTGGCCATGTCAGGGCAGGGACCCCTCCACACTCCAAGGGTGGCGGAAAGAGAGCATGACTAGGTGCATTGGGCGGTTGTGTCTAGCATGGCAAATCAGGAACAGGAGGTCATGGTAGATGCACACTCTTACACTCACTCTCCCCACACACACACACACACACACACACTTACACGGGCACACATTCTGCCAGAGGTCCTGCAGTATGTAAGAGAAGGTGCGGCAGTATGCATGCCTTCGAAGAGCCCAGGAGACGGCGGTATCTGAGAACCAGGGAGAGGGCACAGACGGTCAGAGTGCAGCATGAGACTGGACAGTACCAGGCAGGGGAGCCGGAGACAGTCCCCCAGCTGATAGCGCAGGTATAGACTGTGGGCAGTGCACCGTTGCCTGCCTGTGCAAAGGAGGCAATGCAGGCGCAGGCTTCTCTCGCAAAGGTGCAGGCAGGCCAGGAGTGTGATAGACCTGCCACCTGCAAGGGTGTGAAAGACCTACCTTTTTAATTTTTATTTCATACATTGATGTGGATCATTGTCTTTCTTATAGGGAGGTTTGCTACTCAGACCCTCCCTTTCATAAATACCCTATGCTAAAATGATAGTGCTCTCATGTGCCTGTGCTGAGAATGTCTCCTGGCACTGTGGCACAGGGCAGGACTAAATGCGACTGTGCATGCCTGACCTCTGCAGGACCTACCAGAATGGTGTTTCCCAAATCAATGCCCTATATATCAAGCGCTGGCAATACCAGTGCTTTTGTGTAGATATGGGAAAGTTATTTGCCAGGTTTTGCCGTAATGGTACTTACTGGCCATTAATGGTAGCAGCTTGAATGTTGTGCGTGCAACTGGGAGTATGATATCAGTGCCTGACCTATGCCTATCTAATACCTGTACTCTAACTGAAACTGTTAGCTTTGCTCATGTTTGTTTTTAACAGGACTTCAGTGAAGGACACATGCTACTCATAAATCAAATGGCTAATGGTAGACCTGCTTAAGACATTATAATTGCACCAACAGTGTGTTTACAGCACCAATTAAACCATTAGCTCTCAGAAGGCTGCTTTGAAAAAACCCTGACTGGCATTTAGAGTGCAAAGTTTGATTTTAAGGCTTGATAAAGTTAGCTCAAAGAGATCCCAGGAGGGTGTATTTTCGGAGGAGGGGGCAGGAAAGGGGTGGGAATTGCCATAGTGATAAGCATGGCCATGGGCAGACAATGGGTGGGTAAATAGCCAAACAACACCTACACACATTGTGTCCTTCCTCATATGCCATTTCCCCCCAGCTGTACTGCAATGCATTAGTTTCTGCTTCTAGCCAAAACTAAAAAGGGCTTACATGGACGAGCAGAAGTCTTTGGTGTGGAGAAGATGGTTGGCTTTCTTGATTGGGTGCCATTGCTAGTTTGCCCATTTCATGGCCTGCTTGATGCTGGCCTCCATGGAGGGGTGACTGCTAAAGAGACATCCTAAGATGACTTGTGTGAACTCAACAGCACCCTCACAACCAACATCAACCATCATGCCCCAGTGAAATAACACACTCTCAGGTCCTTTTCAGTTGAAATGGACCACAGGGCTCTGGGGCAAGGGGGCCCAACAGCTGTTCCATGTTGGCAGTCATGTGACAGAGACATATTCCTTTTACTCGAGATATTAAACATGCCCAGCGCGTGAGTATGTTACAGGCTGCCTTTGCTGGCACCCTCCGACTGGTATTGCCCCTTTGCAGTTAGCACCCTGCTGTCAAAGAGTGATTAATAGCTTTTCAGATGAACATTTAGTGTTTCAGACCCCTGATGGCGGCTGATACTCTGCAGCTATTAACCACCTCGCCACATTCTTTTGACTTAGTTATAATGTAAATAAACCACCGACACCTCTGTTTTTCCCAGCTGCAGGGCAAAGCAAGGGCCCCCAAACATCATGTTGAAATGGGCCCCCACTAGCCCTAATGAATCTCTGGCCAGCCTCAGTGCCAAGGCTTCGCTGGAATTGGGCCCCGGAGAGTTAGTGAGTCTCCCCCAAAGAGTACTACACAGTGTGTGCCATCTTCCTTTGCCCTGGACTCAGACCTTTATGCTAGAACAACTCTTAAACCTTCCTGCATGAATGAGGAGGCGTGCACATCGCAAAAGAGCGCCATAGACTGAGTACATCTTTGGAGATGTATTTATTTATTTATTTAGCATTTGTAGAGCGTACCAAACCCGTGCTTTTTGCATTTTTTCCTGGCGACCCCATCATTTGACTTGACAAAGATATTCGTGGAGCACGTTTCACAGTGAAGAACCCTTCGCTCTGGAACAGACTCCACCACTGCATCTTATCATTGGAATTCCTTGAGGATGCATGTAAAATAAGACAGTATGCTGGAACATTATTGAGTCACAGTCCCATGTCTATAGTTAATGTTACATGACACCTTACATAGGAAAAAAAGAAAAAAGTGTGCTTACAATGTCATCAACTTTAGCAAACAACTTATCTGGTCAGATCTGATGACTCTTTCCCAATTCACAGAAGTGTCATGAAGATTCCCAGGAAGAAAAACAAGGCTGGAAAAAAGGTGTTTATTGGATTAAGTTTTCTATAGACTCTTAAAAAATGTTTTTAGTTCTGCAATGAAGCCCGACCTGGTCTTAGCGACCACCAGTGGGGTTGCTCAGGTGACCGGGGGCCTTCCTGACTAGTGCATGAAGGGCCTGGAGGCGTTAAGGGGAGGCGTCTCTGGTCACCATCCCTTTGCCCCAGTCAGTTGCAAGGGCTATTTACATGCAAACGTGTATGTACCGCCTCTCTAACTGTGAAGATGTGAAACACTCTTTAGACAAATGCAGGTCTTTATCCGGAGAAGCCAAGCATGTGCCTTCATTGACAATCAGCTTTCTCCTCAAGAAACCCCCAAGAGCCCGGCTGCCATTCATTTCACACTCTCCATGACAAGAGGCCAATCAGTTTCAGAATTATAGAACAGGGTTCCCACTGTAGTGTATATAAAACCTGTGGCAGAGGAAATGAAGACAGTTTCAAAGCAGTGAAAATCTATGCTCTGCAGCACGTGTACAACCTGCTGTGCTCGAGAGAAAGTCACTTACAAGCTTTATGAAGCACTTGCAGTATTACCTTTGTAAGCAACTTTGTTGACACCCTCATGTGTTGGCTCAGCACTTGGTCTCATCTTTGTGCTATTGTCCAGTCATCCTTCATGGAAAGGCCTCCACCACCTGCAGATGGGATATTAGAAGTCACTTCTGATCAAAACTGATGTCGATGGTCTTCAAAAAAATACAAAATACAAATGCAAAAACTCTAAGCCCTTTTAAAATAGAAGCTGACCTAACTGTGGGAAACATTGTTTCTGGTTACCTGCATTGGGGTTGAGACTCCTGGCAGAGGTTTTTGCTGTAGGAGAGGTCATGCAAAAATGACAGAAATGACCGTTTTCGTTTGCGAGCTGAACTACTAGTCCTGTTTCGGGGTACCCTTTGCATTCTGATACCTGTGGTCTGGGTTTATGAAAGGGAAAGGGAAAAGTAAAACTAGCAACGCCATTGGCAAGAATATATAATGCATTATGTACAAAAGGGAGAATATCCTCACTGTCACCCGGTCATACAGTTTCTCAAGTCAGAGGAATCAAACTCAGAAAATGACCCTCCACACCAAACATACCATTCATGGCAGAAATGCTCTACTGCTTTAAGAATGACCTGACTAGCAGGTGCTTCTGATGCAGTCCTTTCACTCTGCACCATCTGATGAAGGGGTCTATGGGACTTCCAAAGCTAACGCATTGTTCCCTCTCTGCACAATATTTCCAGTTAGTCCAATAAACCGGTTCAAACGCCGCAATGCTGTGTGATGTTGAAACTGGATGAAGATGGCATTGAGCTTTTTTCTTCAAAAACACTGGAGAAATTCATCTCAACTCTGTGTATAATAAAAATCACAACCTGTTTGAGGAAAAAAGAATGAAGCTTCAGGCCATTGAGGAGCAGAAGAACCACATTCTGTCCATGAAGAAGGGATTTTCAGAGTCTTAGGCATGAATATTTAAGAAGCATTGATGCGACCGGGCCTTTTGGTGGCTTATGGCACTCGCCTACTAAGCAGAGTCAAATACAACTTAAGCAAAAAACGCCCCACACTGGCATTGCTACCCTCCCTTCTGAACGCTGTGTCACTGTGAAGCTGGGCGAGCTGCAGGTTTTGCAGGATGGATTTCGCCAAGACTCAACCCTTTCCCATGGTTGCCCAAAGGCTACATCCAACCGTGAGCACCACCCTCAACCATTTTTCCAAATCATTCCAGCGTTACGCTGATGATGCACACATAGTTTCTAAACTCACAAATAAATAACATAACATACCACACCCTGTGCACTCTCCACCGTTGGCAGGCAACCAATAATCCACTCGCATGCTTGATATTATGTCCCTACCGCGGGATGACTCAAAAAGTGGAATTGATGTGGGAATCTTCGTTCCTCTAATATCCACCTTGTCTGTGTTCCTCAGCACCGGTAGGCGACTGTGGGTGGCAAAGCTTTCTCGGTGGCGGCTCCTGCTCCCTGGAATACCAATCTGCTATCTCTGAGGATGACTGAAAATCACTCTGACTTCCTCCTGAATGACTGGTATTGTTTGGTCTCTGTCATTACATTTCTCTTTTTTCGTTCTCTTTTGTTGGGATGTCAATACCGCCAGGATACCCCTGGGTCGCAGTGCGCTCTATAAGTATGCAATAACATGCCATAACAGGTGGGCTCTAGTCCTAACTAAAGTTGACTATTGCAATAGCGCTTACATTGGTCAGAACAAAACAGAACTCCATCAACTCATGCTAGGACGAGTTGAACACGAGATTGATTTTAGGCCTAAAACCCGTGACTCGATCCCAGCATGACTGAAAGGTCTTAGATTGTTCCCATCCAGTTCTGTGGGCCCTTTAAAATATTATGCCTGGTGCATCAGTGCCTAGCCAGGGCAGCGCCAAACTGCAAAAGTGCTAAGGTGCTACCAGCGAAACAGGACCCTAGGATCCGCAGGGGCAAACCTCTGCAAGCACCCCAGAAGAAGACGGCTGCATGGAGGGACACCTGTGCTTGCAATCCTACAGGAAGTGGAATGAAGTCCCAAAAGCCCTGAGATCAGAAAAGAATCACAAAGGTGTAAGTGTTCCTCATTGCAACAACACAGTGTCCCCTGAAGCCATACATGACTATAAGACACTACCACTCCTATCCACCGATGAGGGGGCCTTAACAAAGCCAGGGAGCTCTTAAGGTAAGGAAAGGAGGACAGGAGATGCAGCTTTGAAGAAAAGGGGAAATGAAGAACACTGAGAGGACACAAAAGTGACGACCAAGGCAAACAGCACACAGATGCATTCACTGGAAGGAAGACACTATGGGGGACAAACAACCTTAAGGGTAGAATAAAGAAGAGGCCAGAAGGCAGTGGGACCGACCACTGCAAAATGTGAAACCAGGCCTGTTTGTAGGCACCTACTTTTAGTTGTGGTATGTGTGGTTATGTATTACTTTAAGTGCCCACACTTGACTTCTACAGCCCCATTCCCTTGCCCCACACCTGCTTGTATGCACCTACAAGAAGCTGCATTAAACAAAGATAAACTATAATGGGGCACGAGGATAGCTCAGGGGCAACGCGTTTGTCTTGGAAGTAAGATAATGCAGAGCAACCCTGGTTCGAATCCCAAGCCAGTGCTTAGAGACTGGTCGCTGGTGTTAAGCGCGTTATCATTTCCTTATTTTATTTATTTGTTTATTTTTAATGCGCCATAGCCCGCAGGCATCAGGGCGCACAGATAGACAACATATGATTAGAAGACGACACACAGAGTCGGCAGCTATTTATTCGAAGAGGATCGTTTTTAGATTTTTTCAAAAGGTGGTGTATTTTTCTTCAGAGCGCATGGATATAGGAGGATCGTTCCACGCACGAGCAGCTCTGAGAGAAAAAGGATCTACCTTTTTCATAGACCCTTTTATGACAGATTAATTAACGAATTGGGGAACGTTCAAAGTAAAAAGTTGGACTGTCCAAGGATCTCCAAAATCGCAAGGGGGCAATCACAAAAACGTACAGTGGCCAACTCAAGACTGGAGGCGGGGAGGGCCACAACGCCCATACCAGATGATCTTGGGCCAGCGCGTGCGTAATCCAATTCAAACCAATTGCCGCAGACAACAATCACCAATGGGCATACATTCGTAGACACACTATCAGAATGGAATAAGCAGACAACAAGGCACAAACAATGGCAACAACAACGCACACACACACTATACGTGCCATACGCCCAGAGTGACCAATGCCTGTGTTACACATGAGGCAAATCCCACACAAACACAGTATCACCAACAATAGCCAGTGAGGAAGAAACGACAGACCTTAACAAATGGCCACACAGCGCAGTATTACTGGCCACAAACAACACGCACGTACCACTTGCACAGAATATGTATGTGATTCATGGAAGAACACTATCCATCTAGGTTCAGATAAGGGCAACACTGTCACACAGCATAACTTTCGGAATGTCGAGAGTCTCGGTTAAAATGAACAGGCAAAGACTAAAGTAAGAAAGAGAAAATATTCGGCAGCTCATAGGTAAGGCGAGTCTTGTGAAATGTGCTGCTGGGCGAGATAAGGATAATTTTGTGGTGCCAGGGTCTCTGTTTGTATTAGGCAACACATTTAGTTGGACTGAGTGTTCGTACCTCGGTCCTCTCAAATTGTCTCCTTTGGACTGAGTGTGTGTACCTTAACGTTTCTATTTCCAACCTTTGCAGATTGTATATTTTGTTTCCTTTGGACTGAATGGTTGTGCCTTACTGTTGCCATTCACAACTTTGTAGATTCTATATTTTGTGACCTTTAGAATGAGTGTTTCTACTTAATGTTGGCGCACTCAACCTTTGTAGATTGTATATTTTGTTACCTTTGAACTGAATGTTTGTACCTTACTGTTGGCGTCCCCAACCTCTCTGGATTGTATATTTTACCTTTGGAATGAGTGTTTGTACCGTAATGTTGGTGTTCCCAATCTTTGTAGATTGTATATTTTGTTACCTTTCAGGATGATTCACAAGGTGTTGCACCTACCCATGTGGCTAGGGAGGTGTGGCCTCTACACAGTAGCCCCCCTAAGGATGGTTTAATGTGGGATGACCTCATGGAAAGGGACTCCCCCTTTGGGTAGATGGACGATCACCTGGGCCCTCCCAACATTCCCTAATTGCCCCAAATGTTTAGAGCCACTATATTGAAGGCAAAGCTATGCATTAATGGGACCTAGCACGTAACACCAAAATAACTAAGACGAGCAAGAACATAGGAGACATAAAGATCATTGAATGCATTTATACTAGTACGGGGTGGCCCTGCAGAGGCAGGGAGACCCAATCATCAACAGAGTCAAATGATTCCTGTAAATCACGTGGGAGGAACTGGATACAAAGTATAAAGAGCAACAAAGGACAATCAGAAAAGGGAAGCCAGGCCGCAGAGTCAAGTGAAGCTGAGGGAGGACGCAGGTGCAGGCAGTCTCCAGCATGGGAGAATCGAACCTTGCTGGCGGTCCAGCAGGAGAGGTACGCAAAGGCCGCCGGTGAGCAGCAGTGGGAATCCTATGTTGGGTCTGACAGTGCAGACCCAAGCTTACGACCATAAAGAGGAAGGAAGCAGAGCTGTGCAGGGAGATGCCACACCGTGGATCCCGACACAGAGAGATGACCTAAGAGCCAACGAAGCCAAACCCTCTGACCACCAGAGAAGGGTCTGGGACCCAAGCGCAGATATTGAAGGCATCAGAGGAAATCTTCCTCATCACAGTGAGAGATAGAAAACCACTGACCACCAGAGAAGGGTCTGGGACCCAAGCGCAGATATTGAAGGCATCAGAGGAAATCTTCCTCATCACAGTGAGAGATAGAAAACCACTGACCACCAGAGAAGGGTCTGGGACCCAAGAGTAGATATTGAAGGCATCAGAGGAAATCTTCCTCATCACAGTGAGAAAGAGAAACTACTGACCACCAGAGAAGGGTCTGGGACCCCAAAAATCCTTGGGACCTTTCTAACAATAGATCAAAGTGGCAAAGTGTGCATCAAACCAAAAGTAGCGAGAAAGAACTGTATCCAGCAATACCAGGAGAGGAGGGTCATTCTCCTGGTACACAATCAACATTTTTGATAAAGACGCCAGGGGATGGGAGTAATTCCCCCTGCCTTTGTTGTGAACTCTGCACAGTTATTCCAGGAGAAGGAGGCCATTCTCTTGGTCTGGAACAGAGAGTTGAGCTAGAGACACCAGGGGAAGGGAGTCATTCCCACTGGTTTCCCGGGAACTTGTACAGATCTATACCAAGAGATGGGAGTCATTTTCCTGGATGTGACATTGTGTAAAGACTGACTGAAACCCACAAGCCAGGGAAAGGGAGTCATTCCCCTAGTATTTTTGTTGTGTGAGAAATTTATTTCAGAACACTATCAAGGAAGCAGGAGAAGGGAGCCACTCTCTTCAAAGAAAGAACTTTCTGCTAGAGTATCGTTTTGTTGTGGTGTGAGGGACAGAAGTAGGTTGTGACACAGGATGGTGGAAATTACTTTGACTGACATTCTGACAGGACACTTCAGTATTCATTTTGTGTCAGAGAACTGCCTCTTAGAAGTTAGAGAGAGAGAAGATTTTTATCTTCTTAAATACAACAAAAGTCTACTGCGAAAACTAGTCCACCTTTGTGTCAGCTTCCTTCTTCAACTTCCTTACACTTTGCTCTAAGTGTTCGTACCTTAATGTTGGCGTTCCAAAGATTTGTAGATTGTATATTTTGTTACCTTTGGACTGAGTGTCCGTACCTTAATGTTGGCGTTCCCAACCTTTGTAGATTGTATATTTTGTTACCTTTGGACTGAGTGTTCGTACCTTAATGTTGGCATTCCCAACCTTTGTAGATTGTATATTTTGTTACCTTTATACTAAGTGTTCGTACCTTACTGTTGGCATTCCCAACCATTGTAGATTGTATATTTTGTTAACTTTGAACTGAGTGTTTGAATCTTACTGTTGTCATTCCCATCCTTTGCAGATTGTATATTTTGTTACCTTTGGACTGAGTGTTCGTACCTTAATGTTGGCGTTCCCATCCTTTGCAGATTGTATATTTTGTTACCTTTGGACTGAGTGTTTGTACCTTAATGTTGGCATTCCCAAGCTTTGTAGATTTTATATTTTGTTACTTTTGGACTGAGTGTTCGTACCTTAATGTTGGCGTTCCCAACATTTGTATATTGTATATTCTGTTACCTTTAGACTCAGTGTTCGTACCTTACTGTTGGCATTCTTAACCATTGTAGATTGTATATTTTGTTACCTTTGAACTGAGTGTTTGAATCTTACTGTTGTCATTCCCATCCTTTGCAGATTGTATATTTTGTTACCTTTGAACTGAGTGTTCATACCTTAATGTTGGTGTTCCCATCCTTTGCAGATTGTATATTTTGTTACCTTTGGACTGAGTTTTCGTACCTTACTGTTGGCGTTACCAACCTTTGCAGATTGTATATTTTGTAACCTTTGGACTGAGTGTTCGTACCTTAATGTTGGCGTTCCCACGTTTTGTAGATTGTATATTTTGTTACCTTTGGACTGAGTGTTCGTACCTTAATGTTGGCGTTCCCAAGCTTTGTAGATTGTATTTTTTGTTACCTTTGGACTGAGTGTTCGTACCTTAATGTTGGCGTTCCCATCCTTTGCAGATTGTATATTTTCTTACCTTTGGAATGAGTGTTCGTACCTTAATGTTGGCGTTCCCAATCTTTGTAGATTGTATATTTTGTTACCTTTGGACTGAGTTTTCGTACCTTACTGTTGGCGTTCCCAACCTTTGTAGATTGTATATTTTGTTACCTTTGGACTGAGTGTTCGTACCTTAATGTTGGCTTTCCCAAGCTTTGTAGATTGTATATTTTGTTACCTTTGGACTGAGTGTTCGTACCTTAATGTTGGCTTTCCCAAGCTTTGTAGATTGTATATTTTGTTACCTTTGGACTGAGTGTTCGTACCTTAATGTTGGCGTTCCCAAGCTTTGTAGATTGTATATTTTGTTACCTTTGGACTGAGTGTTCGTACCTTAATGTTGGCGTTCCCAATCTTTGCAGATTGTATATTTTGTTACCCTTGGACTGAGTGTTTGTACCTTAATGTTGGCATTCCCAAGCTTTGTAGATTTTATATTTTGTTACTTTTGGACTGAGTGTTCGTACCTTAATGTTGGCGTTCCCAACATTTGTATATTGTATATTCTGTTACCTTTAGACTCAGTGTTCGTACCTTACTGTTGGCATTCTTAACCATTGTAGATTGTATATTTTGTTACCTTTGAACTGAGTGTTTGAATCTTACTGTTGTCATTCCCATCCTTTGCAGATTGTATATTTTGTTACCTTTGAACTGAGTGTTCATACCTTAATGTTGGTGTTCCCATCCTTTGCAGATTGTATATTTTGTTACCTTTGGACTGAGTTTTCGTACCTTACTGTTGGCGTTACCAACCTTTGCAGATTGTATATTTTGTAACCTTTGGACTGAGTGTTCGTACCTTAATGTTGGCGTTCCCACGTTTTGTAGATTGTATATTTTGTTACCTTTGGACTGAGTGTTCGTACCTTAATGTTGGCGTTCCCAAGCTTTGTAGATTGTATTTTTTGTTACCTTTGGACTGAGTGTTCGTACCTTAATGTTGGCGTTCCCATCCTTTGCAGATTGTATATTTTCTTACCTTTGGAATGAGTGTTCGTACCTTAATGTTGGCGTTCCCAATCTTTGTAGATTGTATATTTTGTTACCTTTGGACTGAGTTTTCGTACCTTACTGTTGGCGTTCCCAACCTTTGTAGATTGTATATTTTGTTACCTTTGGACTGAGTGTTCGTACCTTAATGTTGGCTTTCCCAAGCTTTGTAGATTGTATATTTTGTTACCTTTGGACTGAGTGTTCGTACCTTAATGTTGGCTTTCCCAAGCTTTGTAGATTGTATATTTTGTTACCTTTGGACTGAGTGTTCGTACCTTAATGTTGGCGTTCCCAAGCTTTGTAGATTGTATATTTTGTTACCTTTGGACTGAGTGTTCGTACCTTAATGTTGGCGTTCCCAATCTTTGCAGATTGTATATTTTCTTACCTTTGGACTAAGTGTTCGTACCTAATGTTGGCATTCCGAAGCTTTGTAGATTGTATATTTTGTTACCTTTGGACTGAGTGTTCATACCTTAATGTTGGTGTTCCGAAGCTTTGTACATTGTTTATTTTGTTACCTTTGGACTGAGTGTTCGTACCTTAATGTTGGCGTTCCGAAGCTTTGTACATTGTATATTTTGTTACCTTTGGACTGAGTGTTCGCACCTTAATGTTGGCGTTCCCAAGCTTTGTAGATTGTATATTTTGTTACCTTTGGACTGAGTGTTCGTACCTTAATGTTGGCGTTCCCAAGCTTTGTAGATTGTATATTTTGTTACCTTTGGACTGAGTGTTCGTACATTACTGATGGCGTTCCCAAGCTTTGTAGATTGCATATTTTGTTAACTTTGGACTGAGTGTTCATACCTTAATGTTGACGTTCCTAAGCCTTATAGAGTGTATATTTTGTTAACTTTGAACTGAGTGTTCGTACATTACTGATGGCGTTCTCAAGCTTTGTAGATTGCATATTTTGTTACCTTTGGACTGAGTGTTCTTACCTTAATGTTGGCGTTCCCAAGCTTTGTAGATTGTATATTTTGCTTTGAACTGAGTGTTCGTACCTTACTGTTGGCATTCCCAACCTTTGTAGATTGTATATTTTGTTATCTTTGAACTGAGTGTTCGTATCTTACAGTTGGCGTTCGCAAGCTTTGTAGATTGTATATTTTGTTACCTTTGGACTGAGTGTTTGACCCTTAATGTTGGCGTTCCCAAGCTTTGTAGATTGTATATTTTGCTTTGAACGGAGTGTTCGTACCTTACTGTTGGCATTCCCAACCTTTGTAGATTGTATATTTTGTTACCTTTGGACTGAGTGTTCGTACCTTAATGTTGGCGTTCCCAAGCTTTGTAGATTGTATATTTTGTTACCTTTGGACTGAGTGTTCGTACCTTAATGTTGGCGTTCCCAAGCTTTGTAGATTGTATATTTTGTTACCTTTGGACTGAGTGTTCGTACATTACTGATGGCGTTCCCAAGCTTTGTAGATTGCATATTTTGTTAACTTTGGACTGAGTGTTCATACCTTAATGTTGACGTTCCTAAGCCTTATAGAGTGTATATTTTGTTAACTTTGAACTGAGTGTTCGTACATTACTGATGGCGTTCTCAAGCTTTGTAGATTGCATATTTTGTTACCTTTGGACTGAGTGTTCTTACCTTAATGTTGGCATTCCTAATCCTTGTAGATTATATATTTTGTTACCTTTGGATGAGTGTTCGTACATTAATGTTGGCGTTCCCAAGCTTTGTAGATTGTATATTTTGTTACCTTTGGACTGAGTGTTTGTACCTTAATGTTGGCGTTCCCAAGCTTTGTAGATTGTATATTTTGCTTTGAACTGAGTGTTCGTACCTTACTGTTGGCATTCCCAACCTTTGTAGATTGTATATTTTGTTATCTTTGAACTGAGTGTTCGTATCTTACAGTTGGCGTTCGCAAGCTTTGTAGATTGTATATTTTGTTACCTTTGGACTCAGTGTTTGACCCTTAATGTTGGCGTTCCCAAGCTTTGTAGATTGTATATTTTGCTTTGAACGGAGTGTTCGTACCTTACTGTTGGCATTCCCAACCTTTGTAGATTGTATATTTTGTTATCTTTGAACTGAGTGTTCGTATCTTACAATTGGCGTTCGCAAGCTTTGTAGATTGTATATTTTGTTACCTTTGAACTGAGTGTTCTTATCTTTCAGTTGGCATTCCCAAACTTTGTAGATTGTACATTTTGTTTTGAACGGAGTGTTTGTACCTTACTGTTGGCATTCCCAACCTTTGTAGATTGTATATTTTGTTATCTTTGAACTGAGTGTTCGTATCTTACAGTTGGCGTTCGCAAGCTTTGTAGATTGTATATTTTGTTACCTTTGAACTGAGTGTTCTTATCTTTCAGTTGGCATTCCCAAACTTTGTATATTGTATATTTTGTTACCTTTGGACTGAATATTTGAATCTTACTGTTGCCATTCCCAACCTCTGTGGATTGTATATTTTGTCATCTTTGGACTCAGTCTTTATGTCTTAACGTTGACATTTCCAGCCTTTGTAGGCTTCACCTTGTATAGTGTGTAACCTTTGCACTTTTTACAAACATGTTTTTTTTCATCTGAGATGCATCCATGTACATCCCTTTTAGAGCGAAGGATGCCTGTTTAAATGCTTTATTCCTGTTCCACCACCAAGTCCGAGCAACCTTCAAATATGTGATACCTTTTATAGGTGGCGTGGAGGAGCCAAAGGGCATAGAAGTTTATTTTTGTGAGACTTTACTAATGATAAAATGTGTTGGTGGGCCAGAGTGTCCCAAAACTTAAACAGGCATTCACGAGGAGCTGAATAGGTGTCTCAGATGCCTTAATAATGGCATGGCATGCTTGCAATAGTTAACTCTCAGTTGAAAGACAGCAATAACAATCTTGACCACGGGGAGCATCCACTCACCTGTCTTCCTAGCTTTTGTTGCATTGTGTGGAATATATTTCATTCTGCAGTTGTGATTCTCAGAGAGGTCTACCTCTAGTGGTGGCACTACAGCAAACTTGGCAAGCATGCAGCGAGCCTGAACCATTTAAGGAGGATCGGAGGGGGAAGAGTCACCCCCCAAAAAATAGTGTAAACAATGGGTTACATTTTACAGCACACTTTTTATGAAAAGTGTGTAAAAGGTTATATCATTTACAATGCGGTGTGCGTGGTACATATAAAACTAAAACAACAGTTGCAAGCTCCCTAACAATACAGAGGGGAATTTTGCAACACATTTTCATGCTGGTTGCGTCCAATGAAAAATCATGAGGACTATCTGAACAATACATTCCAGTATTGCTCTATAAAGTGCATTTTCATGTGGCCAGTGCCAGCAATATATGTCAGTACTGCCGCTGTAAAACATTTCCGTACTGACTGTGCCTACTTTTTTCAGAATGTAACTGTAAGAACACATTTCCATTTCGACTGTGTTCAATATATGCCAACATGTCACTGTAATAACACATTTTCATCCTGGCTGTGCCCTATTTATGTGAGTATTGCCATCATAGGAATTGTCGGGTGCATTTAAAGGACCCATACAGAAGTCCCTTTCACATGAATAGTAAGATTTTAAACACTGAAACAAAAACGGCCTGGTATTTGTTTTTGTTTTTCAAGTATAGTTAGAGCCATGTGGAAAGGGGCCTACCTGTCATTACCAATGGACAAGCAGCATTTTTAAAAGAAGGAGGAATTAAAGATCACTGTCCCATGGAAAACAGGATTTTTAAACATTGAAAACAAGCACGGCCTGCACATGTGTGTGCAAATAAAAACGTCTTTAAAAATCGAAAGTGAAAAAAATATCACTGCTCTCAGAAAAATGTCAGGAAAACAAAACATGATATCTGGATTGACAAAAGCAATGTATATTGTGTTTCACCTACAGAACTCCAGTGACATTTGAAGAGCCACTTTGTCTTCATGCAAAATGTCAGCCCAAGGCAGACCCTGTTTCCGGCTGTGGGCAAAACCTCACATAGGAAAACACGCACATCCAGCCTGGATGTCACATCTGCCAATGACCAATCACAATATAAATGTCCTGCTAAAGGAGTCGAAATTCAGTGTTCTCCAGACCTGCTGGCTCTGAAAGCAAAAGTTACCCTTGGCTGGAGCATGACTAATATGTGTGAAAATGGGGTCACCCACTTCAAAGAGCAAGCGTCCAACAAAAAGGAGACTAATGAAGGTACAGGCTAACCCCCCAGTGATAACAAATAGCTGAAAGCAGAAATTGCCATTTGTCCCACAGGAAGATTCCCAATTAAGTTAAAAGTACTATTATCATTTAGGCCTTTTTCTCAGCGACCATAATGTGGATTGATTTCATTTTTGTTCCATTTTCTATGTAATTTCTAGGTGATTTTGGGGATATAAAATGCATCTACCTATGACTGTGGGAACTGTAATGGGCAGTTAAACTAGGTTTCTGGCTGATCTGAACATGTTCAAATGTGAGAGTTGGTGAGCGGGTGGTAATTGAAATTAGGGATATGTTTAATAACTTAGGTATTCATAACTGTTGTGCTTTTTATGGAAACAGCACAAAGGTGCCACATGGCCATGCTACACCATACAGATTTGGTGGTAGGCTTATCTAATTCTCCATGATTATCTAAATCAGAAAATATTTTTAGTATGGCATTTCCTAGTAGAATGATGAAGTTGATACATGACTAGTTTTTGCCAAAAAGTTGAAAGGAGAACAAAGGATGATGACAAATGGGAATAGACATATGTTGCAGGGTGACAAAACCATGTAGATCCTTAGCCTATGTAACCAAAAATATACATTTTATTAATTCTTCATTTGGCAGAACACTACGGGTGAATTTTGTTAAAATTCGAAATTAACAAAGCTCTCTTCCTAGTGTGCACTGGAAACTATAGTCTATAATTTAATTGGGCATTCCTTGTTGTCCAGCTGACCCCAACTTCTTTAAGGAAGAGGGATGTTTTTGTTCTTAAATCAATCCAACCTTTTTATCCAGCTTCCCCAACACAGGCCTTTCAGTAAGGTGGGCTGAAATACAAAATTCTCCAAATCATTCCAATTTTTCTGTCTGACTTCCCAACCTAGACCAAAGCAAAGGGGGTCTGAAAAACAAACCGCTAAATCACCCTGTGTTTATTTAAAACCAAAGGTGTGGGTGAAATCATAATTGCCATATGTATTTGAACCAATCTTGAAATCCTACTGCTAGCCTTTTAAGCCTGCAGGAAAATGAAAATCGCACAACATTACATAAGTTCCTTTATTTCTTGATCAGTGTAATTATTTTTTGAAGTGAAATTTACAGAAAGGGAAGATTGTGATCTGTTTATGCTGAGAGAAGTTGATTGTGTTGTGCCATGGATAAAGTGGTGTATTTGATATTTTCGTGCTAATTTCTATTACTTTTAATAAATACCAACATATTTCACGTACACCGGCCTGGTTCTTGGCTTATTGTTAGCTCAGGGGAGAGGGATCCAAGGGGCGTGATATGTGTCTGAGATAGGGCTAAAAAAAAGAATCTGTTAAACAGTTTCTTGCATAAGTGGGGAGGGAAAGAACTCCCCGTGTTGAGGGTGGCTTCTCAATAAACCGTTACAGAATGCATTATCATTCTGTCTTCGGCCAATATATGTCAGTAGTGTCAAGCTAAGAATATTACATTCCTCCTGTGCTAAAATTACAGTGTAATCAGTATACAATATATGCCAGCACTGCCAGAGTAAAATCACCATACTGGTAACTCACACCGGCTGTCAAGACGCCACTCTAAGACAAAATCAAGAGTCATGCAGCTTGCATCGTGGAAATCAGGGAGATGGCACCCATGTTAGAAATGGAGAAGGGGTTGGTGCCAGGTCCATATGCCAGCTAAGTTTGAGCTGCTCAGGTTGAGTCAGGGGGATTCATGGAAGACTAATGGTGGTTGTTTGGGTCAGGGCTGGAGAGGTAGAGAACACAAAAGAAAGAAAATATGTTAGAAAATGCCAGCGCACATAGACTCTGCCAGTGATCACGTGAAGGAGCAAAGTCGGCATGACTCTGCCAGTGGTCTTAGGGCGGTGTAATGTGTACTTGGCATTGCTTACACCGGTAGTAAACATGCCACTCTAACACAATCCACTGGCGTTTGCAGCATGGGATAGCGCAAAGCCAGCACGAATCTGCCAGGGGAATGATGCCAGCAGAAAGGGAAGCTGGCTTTGTTGTGCCTGCTGATGAACCTTGCACAAAGCAGCCACCATCTCCTGACACCCCCTGCGCACACACGTACACAGAGCGAAACACACAGGCAACTGCTTTCATGCACGCACGCACACATGTTTAAAACTCACACACACTTTATTTTACTGACTGCCACCAATCCATGCCCATGCTCGCTCTCCCAGTGATGCCACTTTCAGAAGGGCCAATACACAGTAGCAACCCACTACAGAAATGCTGTCTGGAAAACCGCAAGCAGCACATCCAATGTCCAAACCAAGGCTGGCGAATAGAAAGGACCATTAGGCTCAGACCCACCCGAATATTATGGCATGAAATTGAACATTTTGCGGCGTAAAAGGCAAAATGTGTGGCACAAAACTGAATTCATTGCATCATTTTTGTGGCACATTTTTTATTGGCTGGAGGGTGTGAGAGAGGCAGTGTGTTTGAGGCTACAAGAGAGTTGGTTTGTTATTATTTGTACCTTTTGGGGATTGGCTCTGCTATCCATTTAACAGAAAGAGTCGTAAATGCCTCAGTTTAGACAGAACAGTTTTGGTTTTGCTTTCTTTTTTTTGGGGTTTGTAGTGCATGTCTATTGTTTTGCCGCAGTTTATTACGCGGTCACACCCAACTCAGAGAGTTCCTTTCCCCAGAATCAATGCGGTGCACAATAATGTGGTAAGGCCTCCCACCCGTCTCGCACCCAACCCCAAAAAGTACCCGGTGCCACAATGGACTAGGAACCAGGCTGGTGTGTATTCAAAATGGATATATTCATGAATTTAATTAAACCAAATCTCACACATAGGTTAACATCAGCCACAAATGCTGTGGCAATGCAAGAGCAAACATGACTTCCATAAAGCACCAACACAGAGATAATACTAGGATATGCAGTTACAATTATTTCTTTTTAAATCACCCACCAAGACAGAAAAAGAACAATTCAACACATACAGTGATTGCAGATTGTGTTATGCTTTCTCCCAGCAACCTTCACCCTCCCAACATCAATTAGACTTGACTCCTCTGAATGGAAGGCAGTGGCAGAGAGTGGGAACACAATGGGAAAATCGCTTTTGGGGTATTGATCACAGAAACAAGATGGAAGGCAGAAAATCAATGGGGAAATTCGTTTTGCTACACCTAACAAGAACAGACAGGGCTTTGGGGTTTTGGTCAGAGCACAGATGGGAAAATCGGTTTTGGGATATAAGCACAGCTGCAATGTGAAAGAATGGAAAGCAGGGGGAAATGTGTTTTGCTACATCTAACCATAACACACAGGGCTTTGGAGTTTTGGTCAGAGCACAATGGCTACAAAGGGGCAATTCCGTTTTGCACCTTGCATATGCAAAGGCACTACCGGGATTCCCCTTCTGATTTAAATTGAAGGGGATCAATGGGCAATTTTGTTTTGTACCCTGCGCGCACACACATGTGGGAATAGGGTTTTGGGATTCATTCTTTTTGGCAAATCTTTAGGTCTATACCAGCTTACAACACACTGGAAAGAGCTTGTTGGTTTCGAATGGCAACAAACAGATCCTGTGGTTTAAAAAAGGGAAATTAATTGATTTACTTTGATTTAATATACTATGGATCTACACAGACAAATGGGGTATTTTCCTTTGGGGAAATAACTAAAACAATGATGTAAAATATAGGGCCTACACAATCTAAGGGTTTGGGACAGTTTTACTTACAGGATAGGCCTGGAACTGGGCGTCAAGGAACAGAAGGGCGCCACTGGGGCAGCAAGGGGTCAGATAAGGATCTCCTCTGACTCCTCCAAGGGGCCCCAATCAGCTTCTAGTATCCTGGTTCCTGTCTCCAATGCAAGGTTTAGGCCTCTCTGCTAGGTTGTTCCTCGCCAGATTTCGGCAGCAGGTTTGATCTTGGAGTTAGTGGAAGACCTCCAGCTCTAATGCAAACTGGTGTATTTATAAGGCAAATTACATCACTAACTTGTCATGATTCACGCGAAAGGGATTGGCTGGTTTTCACTACCTACCTCCCCCCTCTGTGCTAATAGGACAAGGGGATGGGGGAGTGATTTGGGATTGCTGTGGGAGTAGAAAGCTTCATCATCCCGCTTTCACAGGTGGGATCGGCAGGCTTTGGGCTCACAAAATCTCTCAACATGGCAAGTTCCCTACATTTTCAAATCTTTCCATATATGAATATATTTTTAAAAACGACATTTTAAGATGAATAAGATAAGGCTATTCTGAAGTCAGCGTGCCCTTCCTATGCAGAGATACAGTTTTTCTTCATTTACTCAGGGGCCATATCGGTGAAAAATATGCCACTTTACAGTCCCCATATTAATTATGACCTGCGCACTCATACCAACTTTCACATCTCCCGGAATCAAGGAAAGGCCCAAATCACATTTTCATTAATAACTTTGATTATGTTTATCACACCAAAACCAATTTAGCATGGTTAAAAGGGGGTGACTGTCACCTTTAATAAAAGTCTGGAATGACCATGTTGACATGCACGCTGCCCTTTTCATGCGATAAAATGTATTTCTCCCATTTTAATCAAACTGCAGTTTCACACTTCTTCACTGTGGCTCCCTCCCCTGTTCCCCCAGTTTAATTTATCCTTAGACATGTGACTAAGTAGAGCCTGGTCTGTGTTTAGGTCTGCCTCCCCCTTCAACGCCAGATAGCAACACTAATAGAGATTTTTATGGGACTTGTGACCTCAAAGTCACTCCTGCTGCAAGAACAAACATAGGCTTATCTGGTCTCCACCATGTTTTCGATCTAAGCCATGTAATTCTTTCTTATATTTTTAAGTAATAGCTCTGATTGATGAGGACAACCAGGCCTGTCTTCAGGACTGCAAAGGAGAGGTCCTGGAACTTAGTCTCATGTTGGGAGAAATAACCGTCCATGTATCCTGCAGCAAATAGCCTTTAAACTCGCACATAATTGCAATTTTACACAGCATTTTATAAGGCTCTCACAGTTTCAACGTACATGAGTGTCACTTCTAAATTGTCCCTATGTATAAGGCTGTTATATGCGAACACCATATTCACACTTTGAAAATCTGGTGAGCATTTGTCTTGGCATACTGTCAATTTGAATGAGGGAAAAACGAAAATGACATTCTTTTATTTATTTCACATTAAATGCTCCATTTCTCTTCAGCTGCTTGGAGCACAATCTGGTATCCGATTGAAGATACTGTGCACTGCTTTTTCTTTATATGTCAGTGCAGCTCTCCATGGATTTGTCAGCCACATGTCTTTCTGTTTCTTCCTGAAAGGCATTGTGCATATCTTTGCATTTTTAATTTTAGGCCCACTTTCTTTCCTTTAGATTTAGGTTCAATAGGCCTCATGTCTGACATAATTTCTGTGCCAGCCTTACATTTTGGTGAGCATTCACAAATGACTCTGGCCTCTTTATTTCTGGCCTTTAGGAGCTAGATTTCACACCACATCATATTATTAACTTTGATTGTTATCACTTGTAGTGGTGCAAATATTCCCTTTGTATGTTCTGCAATCTCCCGAAACACCCACATCCCTCCCACTAACTTACAGCCCTCCCACTCAGCAATTCTTAGTCACGGCTTGCAGTCCCAAACCTCGCTCTTCCAGTCATGCACATATTAACTGTTACACTGCAAACTTCCAACTCACACTCCCTGACACCACCCAACCAGGCTCCGAGCGTACACCTTAAGCTCTCCTATTCCTCTTGCAGCCTCCAGCCCTTCATTCTTTCTCAATATCTCTGTGCCACAGACATACCATGTTTGCCTGAATTTCTCACTCCTTCTGCATCTCTTGTCATTTCTCTGTCTATCTCAGTGGTCCCCATCTGTACAAGGCCACCATCCTGTCGCCCATTAAGCATCTGCCACCTCTCTACTACAATGAGATCCGTATTCCCAGCGCTGTATGGGGGGTGGGCTAGGCATGAAATACTGGCCTGGTGCTGAGAGTCAGCTCGCCATAGGTGCCCCTGCCATTGGTCTCATGTGTGCTATCCTTTGTTGTGAAAGACCTGCAGCTAACTATCCTGAAGCGTAGGCCATCTCTCTGACTGAGCACAGCCTCCCCTGTTGTCCCCCAAGATACTGGCTCTGCAGCAGGTCTCCTTTTCCAGCCACCCCGCCTGTCAATGAGGCCCACATTTGTGCTCAGTTTTAAAGTTATTGCTAAAATAGAAAAGGGGTTGGGGAGTGACCATTGTAAGATGTCCTTTTTAGTGTGTCCGCTTTGGACATATGTTTGTGAGGAGTCTTTTTCTATGTCTATTGCTGGGTTTTCTGCTATTCTACAAGGTTGACAGGATGCCCCCTCCATCTCTGTGCTTTTTGTGAGTTTGAGCATACCAGATGTACACAGAATAAGCAGTGCCGGCCCTAGGATTTATCGGCCCCTAAGCGACAAAAAATTTGTGGGGGGCCCACATTTGCATATATAGTGAGATCCGTAACCATACAGAAAATAACGTCACACAATGAGCTGAATCAGTTTTGGGGACACTGAAATTTGGCAGATAAGCCTCAGTGAGATAAACCGATTTGTCCGGGAGCACACACTTCGGTTAAGTGGCAATGTCGGGACTTGAGACCAGTCTACTACTCAGGCACTTGGACACATCTTCCCAGCTCTAGACAGTGGGTATTTTGTTTGGTTTAGAAACAACCTATAACTGTGAAATAAAATGCAAAGAAATGGGATAAGGCCAAGGGCCGCCTTTTCATCAGTTTCAGGATTACTTTCATTTTTACGGTCTATATTGGGGAACCAGCAATATGCTTTTAATTCACAAGCTACAGATGACTGTTTTTCCTGTTAAAATAAACTAATACCAAAGCTATGCTTATTACTTTTTTTAAAAAAAAAACATAAGGTGAGCTACATACCTATGTCTTCTGCTGTGACAGCAGGTTCCAAGGAGAGCAGTGCGGGAATTGGCTCTGGGGCAGATAGAGCAATATCCTGTACTGCAGGGCTGCCTTATAGTGCAATGTGCCTTTGCTGCAGGGCTGCATTATAGTGCAATGTGCCTGTACTGCAGGGATGCCTTATAGTCCAATGTGCCTGTACTGCAGGGCTGCCTTTTAGTGTGATGTGCCTGTACTGCAGGGCTGCCTTTTAGTGTGATGTGCCTGTACTGCAGGGCTGCCTTATAGTGCAATGTGCCTGTACTTCAGGGCTGCCGTAAAGAGCAATGTCCTGTACTGCAGGGCTGCCTTTTAGTGCAATATGCCGGTACTGCAGGGCTGCCTTATAGTGCAATGTGCCTGTACTGCAGGGCTGCCTTATAATGCAATGTGCCTCTGCTGCAGGGCTGCCTTCTAGTGCAATGTGCCTGTACTGCAGGGCTGCCTTATAATGCAATGTGCCTCTGCTGCAGGGCTGCCTTCTAGTGCAATGTCCCGTACTGCAGGGCTGCCTTCTAGTGCACTGTCCTGTACTGCAGGGCTGCCTTATAGTCAAATATGTCTGTACTGCAGGGATGCCTTATAGAGCATTGTGCCTTTGCTGCAAGGATGCCTTATAGTCCAATGTGCCTGTACTGCAGGGCTGCCTTATAGTGCAATGTGCCTGCACTGCAGGGCTGCCTTATAGTGCAATGTGCCTGTACTGCAGGGCTGCCTTATAATGCAATGTGCCTGTGCTGCAGGGCTGCCTTCTAGTGCACTGTCCTGTACTGCAGGGCTGCCTTATAGTCAAATATGTCTGTACTGCAGGGATGCCTTATAGAGCAATGTTCCTTTGCTGCAGGGCTGCCTTATAGTGCAATGTGCCTGTACTGCAAGGATGCCTTATAGTCCAATGTGCCTGTACTGCAGGGCTGCCTTATAGTGCAATGTGCCTGTACTGCAGGGCTGCCTTATAATGCAATGTGCCTCTGCTGCAGGGCTGCCTTCTAGTGCAATGTCCCGTACTGCAGGGCTGCCTTCTAGTGCAATGTGCCTGTACTGCAAGGATGCCTTATAGTCCAATGTGCCTGTACTGCAGGGCTGCCTTATAGTGCAATGTGCCTGTACTGCAGGGCTGCCTTTTAGTGCAATGTGCCTGTACTGTGAGGCTGCCTTCTAGTGCAATGTGCCTGTTCTGCAGGGCTGCCTTATAGTGCAATGTCCTTAACTGCAGGGTTGCCTTATAATGCAATGTGCCTGTTCTGCAGGGCTGCCTTGTAGTGCAATGTCCTGTACTGCAGGACTGCCTTATAGTGCAATGTGCCTGTGCTGCAGGGCTGCCTTATAGTGCAATGTGCCTGTTCTGCAGGGCTGCCTTATAGTGCAATGTGCCTGTGCTGCAGGGCTGCCTTATAGTCCAATGTGCCTGATCTGCAGGGCTTCCTTATAGTGCAGTGTGCCTGTGCTGCAGGGCTGCCTTATAGTGCAATGTGCCTGTACTGCAAGGATGCCTTATAGTGCAATGTGCCTGTACTGCAAGGATGCTTTATAGCGCAATGTGGCTGTACTGCAGAGCTGCCTTATAGCGCAATGTGCCTGTACTGCAGGGCTGCCTTATAGTGCAATGTGCCTGTGCCGCAGGGCTGCCTTATAGTGCAATGTGCCTGTCCTAGAAAGCTGCCTTATAGAGCAATTTCCTGTACTGCAGGGGTGCCTTATAGTGCAATGTGCCTGTACTACGAGGCTGCCTTACAGTGCAATGTGCCTGTGCTGCAGGGCTGCCTTATACTGCAATGTACTGTACTGCAGGGCTGCCTAATAATGCAATGTGTCTGTACTACAGGGCTGCCTTATAGAGCAATGTCCTGTACTACAGGGCTGCCTTATAGAGCAATGTCCTGTACTGCAGGGGTGCCTTATAGTGCAATGTGCCTGTACTGCGAGACTGCCGTATAGTGCAATGTGCCGGTTCTGCAGGGCTGCCTTATAGTGCAATGTGCCTGTACTGCAGGGCTGCCTTATAGTGCAATGTGCCTGTGCCACAGGGCTGCCTTATAGTGCACTGTGCCTGTGCTGCAAGGCTGCCTTATAGTCCAATGTGCCTGTGCTGCAGGGGTGCCTTTTACTGCAATGTGCCTGTACTGCAGGGCTGACTTATAGTGCAATGTCCCTGTGCCACAGGGCTGCTTTACAATGTAATGTCCTGTACTGCAGGGCTGCCTAATGGTGCATTGTGCCTGTATTGTAGGGCTGCCTTATAGTGCAATGTGCCTGTGCCACAGGGCTGCCTTATAGTGCAATGTGCCTGTGCTACAGGGCTGCCTTATAGTGCAATGTGCCTGTACTGCAGGGCTGCCTTATGGTGTGATGTGCCTGTGCCGCAGGGCTGCCTTATAGTGCAATGTGCCTCTACTGCAGGGCTGCCTTATAGTGCAATGTGCCTGTATTGTAGGGCTTCCTTATAGTGCAATGTGCCTGTGCCACAAGGCTGCCTTATAGTGCAATGTGCCTGTACTGCAGGGTTGCCTTTTAGTGCAATGTACCTGTACTGCAGGGTTGCCTTACAGTGCAATGTGCCTGTACTGCAGGGCTGCCTTATAGAGCAATGTGCCTGTGCCACAGGGCTGCCTTACAGTGCAATGTTCCTGTTCTGCAGGGCTGACTTATAGTGCAATGTGCATGTGCCACAGGGCTGCGTTATAATGCAATGTGCCTGTACTGCAGGGCTGCCTTATAGTGCAATGTGCATGTGCCACAGGGCTACATTATAATGCAATGAGCCTGTACTGCAGGGCAGCCTTTCAGTGCAATGTGCCTGTACCGCAGGGCTGCCTTATAATGCAATGTGCCTGTACTGCAGTGCTGCCTTATAGTGCAAAGTCCTGTACTGCAGGGCTGCCTTATAATGCAATGTGCCTGTGCTGCAGGGCTGCCTTATAGTGCAATATGCCTGTGCTGCAGGGCTGCCTTATAGTACAATGTGCCTGTGCCACAGGGCTGCCTTATAGTGCAATGTGCCTGTACTGCAGGACTGCCTTATAGTGCAATGTCCTGTACTGCAGGGCTGCTTTATAGTGCAATGTCCTGTACTGCAGGGCTGCCTTATAGTGCAATGTACCTGTACTACTGGGCTGCCTTATAGTGCATTGTGCCTGTACTGCAGTGTTAGGGAGAATTCTCTAAGTGTGCTAATTTCCCTTACCTTTTGAGACCCCCAGCAACTTTGCTGGATTTCTTGGATTTGATTTCTTACCTGGGAAGAGTGTGAGCCCTTTTTCCCCACTCTTCCGTGTATTTTGTGTGTGTTTTACTTTTCTGTTCTTTGGTAATTGAGTTTTTAAAACAACCTCCATGGCATCATCTTTTTCTGTGTGTCACACGGCACCTTCAGTGCAGTGGCACAGGGGTGTCTTTCAGCCTCCCAAGGTTTAAATACCTTTCCTGGGACTGACTACTGTCTCCCAGGGCATGTAAAGTGAAATTGACTTTACTAGTTTCTTTAAATTTACTGACTCAGCACACCCTATCTTACTATAAAGTGCTGGAGGGTTTGCTTAGTTTCCCCCGAGTCAAAACACTCATGTAACAGTAAAATGTTACCTTTTCCTATTTTAAATGGCTGGTGACAGTGGTTTAGATCAACTACCGAGATTTTTCACGACCGCTAACAACGGTAGCTCAAAATCAGGGGTAGCCATGTTTTTCAATATGGTGCCCCAGACCTATCTGTAAAAACAGACTCCGGTCATCTTCTTTCGCCATTTCTTTTTGGAAAAGTCCTCCTTGTGTTTGTGTCTGTGATGCTGGAAATGCATCGAAGGGACAGGGCCTCCGTATCCTTGTCATTTACTGCTTTTTATCGTGTAGTCTGTCATGTTTTCCGCGCAGGAGTTCATGTGTGACTCCTGGCGGTGCAGCTCTCTCTCTTTTGGTTTGGTGAACAGACCCGTGGGATACCCTTATGGCACCCCTGGGTAGGTGTACAACCCTGTGCCCCTAGTGTATGTTTTTGGGCACCTGTGTGTGACCCACAGAGCAGGGTACGGGCTGGTGGCATCTCCGTGCTGAAATGACTGGTGCCCTGAGCGTCCTCCATTTTGGGATGCCCAGGCCCTGTCATTGGGAATCGGTAGATTCCGGATGAAGACAAAATGGCCTCCATGGCCTCTTGCCTTCCATCACCTGTTACCTTGATCTTCCCGAAGTCCCGGGAAGCCCTGCCTCTGTCCCTTCCCCCTGACTGGCTGTTGGGTGGAAGTTCCGTATATGGTAGTGTGGGGAAGTGCCGACCAGACTGGCTGGAGCCTTCTCAACGACCGTAATTTGTGGGTACGCCTGTGGGTGGGACCTGGGTGAATGGAGTGTGTGACGAATATACATTCTATGTTGTGGCTGGCTAGTATCTGGTGTTTGACACAATGGTTGAGACAGCCCTGTCCGAAACCGGTATGAATGCAGCTTGGAGTGTTGAATGGCTCGGTACTTGTCCCAAAACACATAACTTGTTGTGAGTGTCTGGAGAGAAGTGAACGGCCTGAATACCTCGTGTGCCTGATTGGCTGCCTGCCTGCATGAATGCCGTAGTCGTGATTGGATGCTTGAGTGTGACCCAGCGGATTGAATGGGAGATCAACAGTATATCTGGTGACCTCTCACTGCTAGGAATCGTGTTCAGAAGCTGAAGTCCACTACGACGAGTAACTAGAGTAACTGAAGCTTGATCTTGAAGCCCTGCTGGATGAGAAGAATTGCTGTTGCTCTCCTTCGCAATCTGAAAGCTGCTGTGCTTCAAGAACTGACCCAGAGAGGACCTGGTAAGGCGCCCTCTTCCCGAGCTACGAGGGACCATCGTGCACAGCTGATATTTGCCTAAGCTCCCTGGTAGACAGACCTTCGACAGGCTGCCGACCCGATACGGGGACTGCTGCAGAACTCCAAGGAGAAGTGCCCGGACTGTTGTCCGCCACTGTCAACGACCGCCATCACCGACTGGAGATGCCGTGCTCCCATTGCCTAAGAACTTCATTGATCCAAGGACGCTCTAGTCCGCATCGTCGCTGCTGTATCCTGCTGGAGAAGGCCTGACCGTCGACGCGCTGAGGAGCATCCACCGGTGGGTTTCCCGCCACCCAAAGACCACAGAGACGCCGACGACACGACGCCCTTGCTGGGCCACAGTTCTTCAACTCTTTGCGGTCCAGAACTATCGACACCGAGGTTCCCCGCACGCCTCTTCTTGGCAGGACGTTTACGCTGTCAAGAGCACCGCTAGGAATGACGCGGCCACTTCACCGTTGTAGCTCGACCTGTTCTCCGTCGGACGTTCGACAACCCGTGACTCCTGCCTGAAAGGGAGGACACTCAAGAAGGGTTGTCGATTTCCCTGATGAGGAATGCTACAACACCAGGTACTTTGGGGTTGCAGAACTATTAGAAAGTCTAGTGGGAGCAATATATGGACGGGCTTGTATCTTTCTCCTACAGGTAGCCCAGGTGGGGGGATCTCCACACAGAACCGTGTCTAGGTAGCAGGACCAGTACACTGCCAATTGCTTAACCATATTGGTTTCCTTCCTCTCTCTACTGCTGGTTTCCTCTTTGTTTTGATCTGTGTCATTCTGACCGTATGCACTTTAAGGATATATCATAACGTTAGTGGTACCACTTTAGAATTGTTCATATTTACCATTGTTGATTTTCGGAGTACAGAGTGAGTTATCGTGATTGTGTATATGACCTTGAATATTAATTATATAAAGACTGTGTTTTAACCGATACAGTGTGTGGACATTCCTTCGTGGGTGCTTGGGGACTACACTGTACTAAAGAACCAGCTCGCATCACCTCCTGAGAAGCTAGGCCTTGATTGCTCGACTACGTTACCATAATAGAGAATCTTGGCTGGGGTCTCTGTGCCTCCCCTCTACCATATAGAGAGCAGAAGTGCAGACCGCCCTCCGGTCTTTACCCAGCACACCCTATCTTACTATAAAGTGCTGGAGGGGTTGCTTAGCTTACTCTGAGTCAAAACACTCATGTAACAGTAAAATGTTACCTTTTCCTATTTTAAATGGCTGGTGGCAGTGGTTTAGATCAAGTACCATGATTTTTCGCGACCGCTAACAACGGTGGCTCAAAATCAGGGGTAGCCATGTTTTTCAATATGGTGCCCCAGACCTATCTGTAAAAACAGACTCCGGTCATCTTTTTTCGCCATTTCTTTTTGGAAAAGTCCTTCTTGTGTTTTTGTCTGCGCGCCAAACCCGGTTTGGTCCCTTTGTTCGTGCCCTTTGGCGGGCTTCGGTGCTGAAGCCCTCCTCTGGTGCAGAGTGTCTGGGGTGGACAAGATTTGAGGGAGGCGCCAGAAACTCTGTGTTTAGTCTCCTAGGAGACCTGAATGCACTCTGGTGTGATTGGCCGGCTGGCTGTCTGGCAAGGACAGCCAACCTGCTGCGTGAGTGACAGCCAGGCTGAATTAATGGGATGGGGGGGAACTGTTTAAAAGCAGGTCTGTGGAACTTGGAAAGCAGAGTCGACCACTGGAATGAAAGAACCAAAGAGGAGAGGAAGGAAGAGGACTGCTGCAACTCCTGGATGACTGGTGAAGCTCTGCTGCAGGTCCGAATTGCCTGAAACTCCGACGAGAGAGAAGCCCTTCAAAGTTAACTTCTTCCCTTGAGTTTGGTGGGAACAACCAACTCGCAAGCCACCTGGACACCGTCCTATTCTGGTTGAATTTTCATCAGAGTGCTGTTTAAAACCGGATAGCCAGAGGGAAGGAAACTAGGGGGACTTTAAGGCACTCACACCTTAAACCGACGTCTTGCTACAGCTTTTGGCCAGTTCCCTAGGCAGTGCAGGAACCTCCCAAAGTCCTCCTTCTTGTCCCCACGGCTGAAGCTCAGGAACAGCGAGATCTGCTCGAACTGCCAGGAACAACTGCCTCAGCTACAGCTTTCTTCATTGACAAGGTACTGTCCAAACGCAGTCCGGAAATCTTTTCAGCCATCGGGAAAGTGCGTGAAACTTTCCTCAACTACAAAGGCTTGTCATTCCCTTAACATTCATCAAACTTTTCTCCTAGCCAAATCCTTTAAAAATCTGTGGCAAAGACTTAACCGTTACATAACAGAACTCTGCTGTCCTATACAAGAGACTCTGAACCATTGACTCAGGCCTATTGAGAAGAATTGCTGGTTGTATTTAACTGAAACACTTTGCCCTGCCTATGAATGTGTTTCTAAGTATCTGAAGTGCCATTTTGTTCCTACTTCATTTTTGAGCTAAACTTGTTCAGTTACTTACCAGTTTGATTTTTGTGGTGTATTTGTTTGTGATATTGTGCTGCTTGTGCTAGTGTAATGTTTTAAAAATGATTGAGTAAATACATCTATATTCTTTTACCAAGACACCTTGAGTAGATGTTTGTTTGAATCACTGTATTAGTTGGTCCTTTGTGTAACTTGCTCTACTGCTCACTTAAACTCTTGAGATAAGTCTGGCTGCTCAGCCATCGCTACTACTTTACTGCGTAATACAGGCTTGTACCAAAGGTGAAATTGTGCTTACACTTGTAGTCCTAATTGCCTTTAGTGTTCCCCAAAAGTACTGCAGGTGATTCTGCCTAACATGCAGGGCTGCCTTATAGTGCAATGTGCCGGTTCTGCAGGGCTGCCTCTTAGTGCAATGTGCCTTTGCTGCAGGGCTGCCTTATAGTGCAATGTGCCTGTACTGCAGGGCTGCCTTATAGTCCAATGTGCCTGTTCTGCAGGGCTGCCTTATAGTGCAATGTGCCGGTTCTGCAGGGCTGCCTCTTAGTGCAATGTGCCTTTGCTGCAGGGGTGCCTTATAGTGCAATGTGCCTGTACTGCAGGGCTGCCTTATAGTCCAATGTGCCTGTTCTGCAGGGCTGCCTTATAGTCCAATGTGCCTGTTCTGCAGGGCTGACTTATAGTGCAATGTGCCTGTTCTGCAGGGCTGCCTTATAGTCCAATGTGCCTGTTCTGCAGGGCTGACTTATAGTGCAATGTGCCTGTGCTGCAGGGCTGCCTTATAGTGCAATGTGCCTGTGCCGCAGGGCTTCCTTATAGTGCAGTGTGCCTGTGCTGCAGGGCTGCCTTATAGTGCAATATGCCTGTACTGCAAGGATGCCTTATAGTGCAATGTGCCTGTACTGCAAGGATGCTTTATAGCGCAATGTGCCTGTACTGCAGAGCTGCCTTATAGCGCAATATGCCTGTACTGCAGGGCTGCCTTATAGCGCAATGTGCCTGTACTGCAGGGCTGCCTTATAGTGCAATGTGCCTGTGCCGCAGGGCTGCCTTATAGTTCAATGTGCCTGTGCTGTAGGGCTGCCTTCTAGCGCAATGTGCCTGTACTGCAGGGCTGCCTTATAGTGCAATGTGCCTGTTCTGCAGGGCTGCCTTATAGTTCAATGTGCCTGTGCCGCAGGGCTGCCTTATAGCGCAATGTGCCTGTGCCGCAGGGCTGCCTTATAGTGCAATGTGCCTGTGCCGCAGGGCTGCCTTATAGTCCAATGTGCCTGTTCTGCAGGGCTGCCTTATAGTGCAATGTGCCTGTGCCTCAGGGCTGCCTTATAGTGCAATGTGCCTGTGCTGCAGGGCTGCCTTATAGTGCAATGTGCCTGTACTGCAAGGATGCCTTATAGCGCAATGTGCCTGTACTGCAGGGCTGCCTTATAGCGCAATGTGCCTGTACTGCAGGGCTGCCTTATAGTGCAATGTGCCTGTGCCGCAGGGCTGCCTTATAGTTCAATGTTCCTGTGCTGCAGGGCTGCCTTCTAGCGCAATGTGCCTGTACTGCAGGGCTGCCCTATAGTGCAATGTGCCTGTTCTGCAGGGCTGCCTTATAGTGCAATGTGCCTGTACTGCAGGGCTGCCTTATAGTCCAATGTGCCTGTTCTGCAGGGTTGCCTTATAGAGCAATGTGCATTTGCTGCAGGGCTGCCTTATAGAGCAATATGTCTTTGCTGCAGGGCTGCCTTCTAGTGCAATGTGCCTGTACTACAGGGCTACCTTATAGTGTAATGTGCCTGTTCTGCAGGGCTGCCTTCTAGCGCAATGTGCCTGTACTGCAGGGCTGCCTTAAAGTGCAATGTGCCTGTGCCGCAGGGCTGCCTTATAGTTCAATGTGCCTGTGCTGCAGGGCTGCCTTCTAGCGCAATGTGCCTGTACTGCAGGGCTGCCTCATAGTGCAATGTGCCTGTTCTGCAGGGCTGCCTTATAGTGCAATGTGCCTGAGCCGCAGGGCTGCCTTATAGCACAATGTGCCTGTGCCGCAGGGCTGCCTTATAGTGCAATGTGCCTGTGCCGCAGGGCTGCCTTATAGTGCAATGTGCATGTACTGCAGGGCTGCCCTATAGTGCAATGTGCCTGTACTGCAGGGCTGCCTTATAATGCAATGTGCCTGTGCTCCAGGGCTGCCTTATAGTGCAATGTGACTGTGCTGCAGGGCTGCCTTATAGTGCAACGTGCCTGTTCTGCAGGGCTGCCTTATAGAGCAATGTGCCTTTGCTGCAGGGATGCCTTATAGAGCAATGTGCCTTTGCTGCAGGGCTGCCTTCTAGTGCAATGTGCCTGTGCTGCAGGGCTGCCTTATAGTGCAACGTGCCTGTTCTGCAGGGCTGCCTTATAGAGCAATGTGCCTTTGCTGCAGGGATGCCTTATAGTGCAATGTGCCTGTGCTGCAGGGCTGCCTTATAGTGCAATGTGCCTGTACTGCAAGGATGCCTTATAGCGCAATGTGCCTGTACTGCAGGGCTGCCTTATAGCGCAATGTGCCTGTACTGCAGGGCTGCCTTATAGTGCAATGTGCCTGTGCCGCAGGGCTGCCTTATAGTTCAATGTTCCTGTGCTGCAGGGCTGCCTTCTAGCGCAATGTGCCTGTACTGCAGGGCTGCCCTATAGTGCAATGTGCCTGTTCTGCAGGGCTGCATTTTAGTGCAATGTGCCTGTACTGCAGGGCTGCCTTATAGTCCAATGTGCCTGTTCTGCAGGGTTGCCTTATAGAGCAATGTGCATTTGCTGCAGGGCTGCCTTATAGAGCAATATGTCTTTGCTGCAGGGCTGCCTTCTAGTGCAATGTGCCTGTACTACAGGGCTACCTTATAGTGTAATGTGCCTGTTCTGCAGGGCTGCCTTCTAGCGCAATGTGCCTGTACTGCAGGGCTGCCTTATAGTGCAATGTGCCTGTGCCGCAGGGCTGCCTTATAGTTCAATGTGCCTGTGCTGCAGGGCTGCCTTCTAGCGCAATGTGCCTGTACTGCAGGGCTGCCTCATAGTGCAATGTGCCTGTTCTGCAGGGCTGCCTTATAGTGCAATGTGCCTGAGCCGCAGGGCTGCCTTATAGCACAATGTGCCTGTGCCGCAGGGCTGCCTTATAGTGCAATGTGCCTGTGCCGCAGGGCTGCCTTATAGTGCAATGTGCATGTACTGCAGGGCTGCCCTATAGTGCAATGTGCCTGTACTGCAGGGCTGCCTTATAATGCAATGTGCCTGTGCTCCAGGGCTGCCTTATAGTGCAATGTGACTGTGCTGCAGGGCTGCCTTATAGTGCAACGTGCCTGTTCTGCAGGGCTGCCTTATAGAGCAATGTGCCTTTGCTGCAGGGATGCCTTATATAGCAATGTGCCTTTGCTGCAGGGCTGCCTTATAGTGTGATGTGCCTGTGCTGCAGGGCTGCTTAATAGTGCAATGTACCTGTTCTGCAGGGCTGCCTTATAGAGCAATGTGCCTGTGCCGCAGGGCTGCCTTATAGTGCAATGTGCCTGTACTGCAGGGCTGCCCTGTAGTGCAATTTCCTGTACTGCAGGGCTGCCTTATAGTGCAATGTGCCTGTTCTGCAGGGCTGCCTTATAGAGCAATGTGCCTTTGCTGCAGGGCTGCCTTATAGAGCAATGTGCCTTTGCTGCAGGGCTGCCTTATAGTGCAATGTGCCTATTCTGCAGGGCTGCCTTACAGTGCAATGTGCCTGTACTGCAAGAATGCCTTATAGTCCAATCTCCTGTACTGCAGGGCTGCCATATAGTGCAATGTGCCTGTGCCGCAGGGCTGCCTTATAGTGCAATGTGCCTGTACTGCAGGACTGCCTTATAGTGCAATGTGCCTGTGTCACACGGCTGCCCTATAGTGCAATTTCCTGTAATGCAGGGCTGCCCTATAGTGCAATGTGCCTGTGCCGCAGGGCTGCCTTATAGTGCAATGTCCTGTACTGCAGGGCTGCCCTATAGTGCAATGTAAATAGAGCCTATATATCAGTTACGGCTCGAGATAGTGAGAGGAGTTAATTTCACAAGACTTCAAATGTTAGCAACTTGTTGTTCGGCAGTGCAGTAACGCGGCAGTAACAAAATTACTGCCACATTACCTCGGTTTTTTTCCCGCACCGCCAACCTCGTAATGAGGCCCTTAGACTCACAACAAAAGAAAATGGGGGTCATTACGACCCAGGCGTTAACCATGGCGCTATTAGCGCCATGGTTGACGCCGGTATTTTACCGATAGCGCCATGGTGTGTGGCGGAATTACTGCCCCATTCCAAGGTTGGCGGGGCGGTAATTCCCCATTCACCATTGGCCCTTCCCCATTCCCATTTTTACCCCCATGGGCCTCAATGGGAATGGGGAAGGCGGTAATTACGGTACCGCAAATTGCGGTACCGTAATTACCTCGAAAATCCCTTTGCGGGTTCCTTCCTTAACGGCTGGTAAAGCCAGGTCGGGACCCGCAAAGGCACCTCGTAATTAGGCTGTAAGGGTTTAACGGCGCTGCCTCCTTTTACGGCGCCGTTAACCCCTTACCGCCTGGGTCGTAATGAGGGCCAATATGTGAAAAGTTAAATCTGGTCTAACAAAGGCATGATATGAAGAAAATGTAACAAACTACACATTTTTTAAAAACTATTTTGGTGTGTCCAACAAAAAGTATAATACGAACACGTGAAACTAAGTTTGAAAGGTTTTTGTTTCACATATGTCAATAGTCTTGGAAGAAGGCATAGGTGTGGGTGGTAACTGGTGCTTTGTGTGTGCCCACATGCTCCCTTGCACTTCTTCTCACCCAAACGTTAGTAACTTTTCTGTAAAATAATGGTTCCTTAAATTAACCGCCGCTTATCGCTTCTGCTTACAGTGCTCCGCCAAAACAAGAGCGACAAGTGGTAAAATAGTTATAAAGCTCCAGGGGGAGGGTTGTCTCCAGATCGTCCCAGTGGGGCGATAATTGTATATGACATTGACAGCAATATTTGAAAAATATTCTTGAGGAAAAAATGTTGATTGTACACCATAACACTTCTACATACAAGGTCATGCCACTGTAAAAAATTACTAGACTGGCTGAACCAAAATGCCACTGGAGCCATGTAATAACAGATATGATCTTTATTATAGATGCCCATTAAAAAAAAACATAAGGTCATGCCACAGTAATAGGTGACTGAACCAAAATGCCACTGGAGCTATGTAATAACAGATGTCATCTTTATTATTCGTCTCGGGGGGATAGCTCAGCGGCAACGTGCTCTCCTTGGAAGCAAGACAACACGAAGTAACACAGGTTCGATCCCCGAGTCCACGCTTAGAAACCTCTGGGTATTAAGCGTGTAATAAATGACCTATCATATATTATAGATGCCCATTAAAAAAAGACAACATAAGTGACTATACTGACTGTACCCAAATGCTATTCTAGCCACAGAAAAAGCAAGCGCGCATATAAGCCCCTACCCTCGGATGTGAAAGTGCACATAAGGTGGCTATATGTTGGCTCGCATCTGTGGGGAGGGGGCTGATGTGAGCTCTGGATTTTGCTGACGCTGAGGGGCGATGGAAGTTTTGAAAGTAGCATCTTTAAAGTTTTACTGCGTTTGCGCAAGTACATGTTTCTGCATCTGCACAAACATGGTAAACCTTTAATGCTGCCAGTTTCAGGAAAGGCTTCCTCCGCATCTTACTGCCGATAGCAAGTGCGCACATTGGCCCCTTCCAGGGGTGCACCTAGGCTAAAATGGGGGGGACTAACCCTTCAAATGTTGGGAAAGATACTAACTTTAGAGAATGTGTGGGCGGGGCAAATTTACTTGTGTGGGGACATGTAACTTCTTTTCACATTGAATGAGACTATTCTAGAGCAGCTTCAATGTTACAAGCAGTTAACTCTGCCCTTTAACCCACTTAAGGACTGATGTCAGAATGAACGGTATTCTGTCCCCCTACCCTTCCAATCACTAGGGTGGCCAACTGTCCTTTATTTTGTGGGATCGTCTCGTATTTGGGGGCTCTGTCCCGCAGTTTGCAGAGTGGGTATGCCGGACACAGGTTGTCCCGACTTGCTTTGTTCCCTGGAGTGTGACTCCCGGGAGACAGCAAGTCGGGACAGCCTGCGTCCAGCACAGCCACTCTGCAAACTGAAGGGGCCATCTGCACGCCATGGCGCTGCCTCCTGCTGCCGCCTACTGCTGCCTGCAGTTTTCTCTCTCTGGGTGGCGCGGGTGCCCCGGCTCCTTTTTTGGGCCTGCAGGCTGAGCTGCTGCTGCTGTTCCAGTCTTGCTGCTAACGCTCTGACACCTGTCTTCATTCCAAAGCTAAAGCTCTGTTCCTGGGGTCCTGGCCATCACCTTCCAAGGACAAACAATTTGCATTGCAATAAAGCCAGGCGTTAAGAGCCATTAACACATTGTTTAAATTACAAATGGGGCGGGCCAAAAGTAAATGACGCTGTGACATCATCACCGCCTTGTGGGCAAGTGTCCCACAAAAGGATCTGATAAAGTTGCCCACCCTATGAATCACTCCCCTGCATGCACGTGCTAACCCCATGCCTAAAATGGTATGCAAATGAATGCAGGCGCTAATCTTTACGCTGGTAATTGCAGGGCCTTTGTTAACAGGAAAGCCCAGGCACTGTTTACATCTGTGTCCTGTTCTGTCCAGTAGGTCAGCCAGGTCAAGTCAACATAGCCCAACATTTCAGGGGGCAAAGGGGTTAGAGCCCAATCAGCTCAATGGTGTTGCACCACTGACTAAGGCACAAACTGCCCATGCTGTTGCCGGCCTTGCTGCCAAGCGTACTGTGCCCATTGCCATGCCAAAATATCATAGTATTACAAGGCTCCATTTTATAATAAAATGTAAAATGTGTTACATTTTCCAAGAGTGCAGCTGATGGATCTTCTGCTGGCAAGCCTCTGATTCATAACGGGGGGCTTGCATGCTGAAGGGGGTCCTGACTCATATGCAAACGCCCGGCCTTCAGCTCTCTAGCATGCGCCAATGTGCCATCTGTGCACTAAACGCCAATGTGCATTGGCACCCAATGCCTATGTGGGCTGAGTGCCGGGGACATCCCTCCCGCCTCAAGGGTGCTTGCACGGATTGGCAAGGGTGCCCTTGAAAGTGCCCATCAATGCTGATGTATTATTTTACATTTCCGTACGTTTCATTGGCCCTGAATGTAAAGGAATTATAGAAACGCTCATGCTTTGCATGAGTGCTTTCATTCGGGAAACGGCAACACAGACATGCCATGAATCTTCACCCCTATCTTTGTGGCGCTGTCCTCTGCTAGTAGTCTAAAAGAGTAGGTACCAGGCGCAGGGGAAACGGCTGCAGGGAGACGTGCATCACTTCAAGAACCAGTGATGCACTTTAGGAAGTGCATACATGCTACATGCACGTCAAGCTCCTAACTTAGTGCATGCAGCTGCTTATCCTAGAATGCAGGCTCTTACCTCGCGTGCATGCGAGCTCGGCACACTCAGGCAATTAAAAAGATGTGCAAACCTAGGCGATGGTGTTTGCCCAGGATCACAACACTGCACTGCAATATGATCACTGCACCTACCACTGCCCATTCAGATCATAAGCCCTGGGCGGCGCATGCCATGCCTGGCACCTTTTGCCGAAGTCTCTCGCTTTGTTTGTGTACCTCTGGAGCACCAGCAGTAAAATGCCCACTTGTTTTTCTGCAAACTGCACTCATTAAGCCAAACAGCATCTTCCTTCTAACAGGGAGAGGTCTGTGCCCGGGCCACTGATGTGCTCCCTGCACATATCTTTGCACTGTGGGGCGCTTCAGTGTGTGTGGGCTGTACTGAACGCTCCCTGCACATTTATTTTTACTTATTGATTTGGTTATTTATATAGCGCACCTAACCCAGCGGTATCTGGGCGCAAATGCCCTGCGAAAGCCAGTCTTTCCATGATAGACAGGATAAAAGCTCCTTGAACAGAAGAACCCTGTCCTGGCACACAAATATCAAAATTCAATTCCTCTTCACCCCCAGGAATGCTCTCTTTTGTACTGCAAACCATTGTGGGTGTGTTCCTCCCCCTGCTCTCCGAAGCCCCTCTACGCAAGCCGACACGATTATTCTAAATATTATGCAGAGACATAGCTGGACAATATGGGACTAGAGTACATAAACTTTGCACCAGTGCAAACATGCACTGAAAGAACAGGCTTTGCCCAAGTGCAAGCTGCGCCCCAGTGCTAATTCCGCGCAAAAGTGCACTTGCCATTTTGCAAAGGTTTTCTAATATGGCCCCAATGTGTTTTGCACTAGGGAAACCTAAAACCGTGCAAATGTGCACTTGCACCAGTGCAAAATGAATGTCATCTGCCAATGGTGCTCTAGTAATTACTCGGCAAACTCGAGCTTGTGTGCACAGAAGCTTGCCAGCACAGTCCTTTTAATTAGTTATCAAAGATCCCCTCGTTTTACCTACCACCGCATCCCCTTCAGCCACAATGATGGAAGGCACCCCCACCCTCTCCAGTCGACCTCATACCCCCTCTCGCACCCCAAAACCCGAGGCGTCACCTCTGGGGCTGAGCCTTTCAAGAGCTAAGCACTTTCCCACTCATTCTGAAACTTTGCTTCCAGTCCCCTTGTCTGTGAACCGCTCTCAGGAGCCCCCTTCTCTGTGTAATCTCGTTCTTGCCCTCACTCCCTCCCCACCCACCTACCCAAACACTCTACACGTCCTGTAGTTGCCCCCCAGGCTGTGGTTGAGTTCCGGGTGTGCGCGCGCACAGGCCCGCGTATCCGCCGCCACCATTCGGCCAGCTGAGAAGACGCAGGATCAAGGCTGGCACTGCACTCACCCACCATGCCCACACCATTCCCTGGGAGGTGGGAGGAGGCCTGCTCTTTCCCCATTCCTCGTTAAGCCCATCCTTGGTCACCAGGTGCTGGTGGCTGACTGGATAAAGGGAATCCCGCCAAGAAACATGTTGGAACCCAAACAAGAGACATGGCGGCTCCCCTTCCAGCGCGCGATGAAGGCCCTTTTGGCAACACCTCCCATTCAGAGAAACTATATAATCATTTTCACAACGAACCTACAGATTTTTCATCACAGGTCAGGCAAAGGTGACATAATCCCTAGAACTGCTCCCCCGGCTGCACTAATCTGCAATTACTCCCGAGAAGGCAGTCCAGAATGAAGTGTCTGTGGCCAGACTGGCTCCAATTAGAGACGCCCAAGCTCGGAAAGACTATTTTTTCCCCTCTCCTGGCCCAGTCAGGAAGGGCCTAGCTGGGATACCGATATTTTTGCCAAAAGCTACACATGCCATTCCGGACTCTACAAGCGGTTCCATGAACGGGCCCTGTCCAGGGCGGCGCATTCCAGCGGAGCCGCATCATACAGCGCCAAACAGCACTGGATGTGTTACAATATGCAGTAAATAACGTCGACTGCCATAAATCCAAAATTATTAAAGGCTGCTACGTTGAGTTGTGGCGCTGAGGGCCTGAGCGGCCGCACCTCGCCCAGTTTACCTCTCGCAGAACAGCATGCCCAGTGAACAGTCCCCCCCCCCCAGTGCTTGGAGGTGAAATCAGAACCCATTAGCTGGTGGTCCAGGGGGGGCAGTAGACGCCACACACCATGACAACTAAAGCAATACCGGCACAGCAGCGACACCTATGGGCAGTGAGATGGTAGGACTGAAGTAAGCAAGCCTCCAGGCTACACCTTGGCCACAGAGGAAAGGCACGGTTGTGTTCTTTTTGGTTAGGGAGGATAGCTCAGGGGCATTGTGCTTGTCTTGAAAACGAAACAGCTTCAAGCAGCACAGGTATAATTGCTGTTCCCAGTCCCACGCTTCGGGGCCGGGGTCCTGCCGTTATAAAAAAAAAAAATTCTGTTGGGGTATTGTTGGAGTTGAGGCAAACAATTATTGTTATTCTTACACATGGGCGTAATTTTAGGGGGGGAAAGGGGTGTTTGTCCTCTCCCAACTTTCATGGCACACCATTTTGTCCCCATTCATTTGGCTGGGGCACCTTTTCTTCAGATGTCATGTACCCCCCGACATTTTCAGCAAAGTTACTCCACTGTTCCCAGTTTACAAGTCATAGGAGAAAGTCCACAGCGAGGTAAGCATCTCACATGGCATCAATACACATGGGTGGGCAGCTAACAACAGGGGTTCAACAAGCAACTAGGGGAGGAAGCAGGAGGAAGCAGTGGAGAGTGCATGGACCTTGGTGTTAGGGAGAAGCTATTGCTTGAAGAGGTCGGTCTTGATCTCCTTCCTGAAATGTAGGAGTGAGGGGACGAGTTTGGTGTTGAGGGGGGCGGAGGGGGGAAATTGTTTCCAGAGCTTGGGGTCGCAGACAGAGACGATCTGTCTTCCAAATGGAAAAATCAAAGGGAAAGAAGCAAATGTGAACTAGCGTATGAAGGATGATCCTGTAGGATGTGTGTGAGCCTGTAGATGGGTACGGGGGTCTCTAGACTCTGGCTACAGCAGATTTCTTTAATGCTGTCCTAGCTGTTGCAACCGGGGTTTGGGGGGCTTACCGCTTGCAGTGACATTACATGGACTGTAGGTGCGACATACTACATGTTAGCAGGCACTACATGACAGCAGTGTCTATAGTAGCCAGTAGCAGTTGTCAAGAACCTGGATTCCAAAATCAAGGATGGGGTGGTCATATCTTGCACAAAGGTCTCCCCTGCTTCTTCTATCTTAGCCTTTGAAGAGAGAAACAAGTCAACAGTTTCAGCTTTGCGAAATGCAACTCTTTTGGGCATGCAAAGGTCATGCAAGGACCCGGATAGAGAGAGGAGTGGGGCGGCTTGCATGGGTGACTCTGCACCATCACAGGAGATGATTGGACGCTCCCTGAAGCCCCACCCACCCCCTGTCGTCTTTCAGTGTACAGTGTCTGCTGCCTGCCACAGCCTATATACCCACGCTAAATTCCACCCAGCATCCAAAACTAAAGTTCTACCCTATAAACCACTAGCAGGTACACCGAGGACACCTGAAGACTTTCTCTGCCTGCAAGCAGAGAAGAGTCAGGCCAGCCGGTATGCCTGAAGCAGGCCTGGGGATAGCGGCCAGTCTGCCAATGAGCCCCAGAAGAGAGATTGAACCCAAGAGATGACACCAGCCGGTATCCTTCAAGCAGGTCTGGGGAAAGTGACAAGTCTGCCAATGAGCCCCAGAAGAGAGATTGAACCCAAGAGATGACACCAGCCGGTATCCCTCAACCAGGCCTGGGGAAAGCGACAAGTCTGCCAATGAGCCCCGGAAGGGAGATTCAACCCAAGAGATGACACCAGACGGTATCCTTCAAGCAGGTCTGGGGAAAGCGACAAGTCTTCCAATGAGCCCCAGAAGAGAGATTGAACCCAAGAGATGACACCAGCCGGTATCCTTCAAGCAGGTCTGGGGAAAGCGACAAGTCTTCCAATGAGCCCCAGAAGAGAGATTGAACCCAAGAGATGACACCAGCCGGTATCCTTCAAGCAGGTCTGGGGAAAGTGACAAGTCTGCCAATGAGCCCCAGAAGAGAGATTGAACCCAAGAGATGACACCAGCCGGTATCCCTCAAACAGGTCTGGGGAAAGCGACAAGTCTGCCAATGACACCCAGAAGAGAGATTGAACCCAAGAAATGATACCAGCCGATATCCCTCAAGCAGGTCTGGGGACAGCGACCAGTCTCCCAATGAGCCCCAGAAGAGAGAATGAACCCAAGAGATGACACCAGCCGGTATCCCGCAAGCAAGTCTGAGGAAAGCGACCAGTCTGCCAATGACACCCAGAAGAGAGATTGAAGCCAAGAGATGACGCCAGCCGGTATCCCTCAAGCAGGTCTGTGGAAAGCGACCAGTCTGCCAATGACACCCAGAAGAGAGATTGAAGCCAAGAGATGACGCCAGCCGGTATCCCTCAACCAGGCCTGGGGAAAGCGACCAGTCTCCCAATGACACCCAGAAGAGAGATTGAAGCCAAGAGATGACACCAGCCGGTACCCCTCAAGCAGGTCTGGGGAAAGCGACATGTCTGCCAATGACACCCAGAAGAGAGATTGAAGCCAAGAGATGACACCAGCCAGTATCCTTCAAGCAGGTCTGGGGAAAGCGACAAGTCTGCCAATGACCCCCAGAAGAGAGATTGAACCCAAGAGATGACACCAGCCGGTATCCCTCAAGCAGGTCTGGGGAAAGCGACAAGTCTGCCAATGAACCCCAGAAGAGAGATTGAACCCAAGAGATGACACCAGCCGGTATCCCTCAAGCAGGTCTGGGGAAAGCGACAAGTCTTCCAATGAACCCAAGAAGAGAGATTGAACCCAAGAGATGACACCAGCCGGTATCCTTCAAGCAGGTCTGGGGAAAGCGACAAATCTGCCAATGACCCCCAGAAGAGAGATTGAACCCAAGAGATGACACCAGCCGGTATCCCTCAAGCAGGTCTGGGGAAAGCGACAAGTCTGCCAATGACACCCAGAAGAGAGATTGAACCCAAGAGATGACGCCAGCCGGTATCCCTCAAGCAGGTCTGGGGAAAGCGACAAGTCTGCCAATGACACCCAGAAGAGAGATTGAACCCAAGAGATGACACCAGCCGGTATCCCTCAAGCAGGTCTGGGGAAAGCGACAAGTCTGCCAATGACACCCAGAAGAGAGATTGAACCCAAGAGATGACACCAGCCGGTATCCCGCAAGCAGGTCTGGGGAAAGCGACAAGTCTGCCAATGAGCCCCAGAAGAGAGATTGAACCCAAGAGATGACACCAGCCGGTATCCCGCAAGCATGCCTGGGGAAAGCGACAAGTCTGCCAATGAGCCCCAGAAGAGAGATTGAACCCAAGAGATGACACCAGCCGGTATCCCTCAAGCAGGTCTGGGGAAAGCGACAAGTCTGCCAATGAGCCACAGAAGAGAGATTGAACCCAAGAGATGACCCCAGCCGGTATCCCTCAAGCAGGTCTGGGGAAAGTGACAAGTCTGCCAATGAGCCACAGAAGAGAGATTGAACCCAAGAGATGACACCAGCCGGTATCCCTCAAGCAGGTCTGGGGAAAGCGACAAGTCTGCCAATGAGCCACAGAAGAGAGATTGAACCCAAGAGATGACACCAGCTGGTATGCCTCAACCAGGCCTGGGGAAAGCGACAAGTCTGCCAATGACCCCCAGAAGAGAGATTGAACCCAAGAGATGACACCAGCCGGTATCCTTCAAGCAGGTCTGGGGAAAGCAACAAGTCTGCCAATGACACCCAGAAGAGAGATTGTACCCAAGAGATGACACCAGCCGGTATCCCTCAAGCAGGTCTGGGGACAGCGACCAGTCTCCCAATGAGCCCCAGAAGAGAGAATGAACCCGAGAGATGACACCAGACGGTATCCCGCAAGCAGGTGTGAGGAAGGCGACCAGTCTGCCAATGACACCCGAAGAGAGATTGAAGCCAAGAGATGACACCAGCCGGTATCCCTCAAGCAGGTCTGGGGAAAGCGACCAGTCTGCCAATGACACCCAGAAGAGAGATTGTACCCAAGAGATGACACCAGCCGGTATCCCTCAACCAGGCCTGGGGAAAGCGACAAGTCTGCCAATGAGCCCCAGAAGAGAGATTGAAGCCAAGAGATGACACCAGGATAGCCGATAGCCAGAGACTGGATCTGGTGGCATCTGCCAACCCATCAGCAAGAGGAGATACGGATAAACCGCTCAGACTCATTAACCACTGCCCGGAGGCTCCCTTGGGTACGTTGAGGCCAGTAGGGTGAGCCCAGGTGCAAAGGAACAGAGACACCAAGCTCTACAGAGGCGCACAAAAAGAAGGAACCCAACAGTGAGAACCTTGGCCGGGTCTATAACAATGAGAGCCTGACAGTCTGCCCAGGATGAACAGGGAACTCATCAGCAGTCACTGACATCATCATTCCCTGAGGCAAGGAGTCCTCCAGCGCCCTTTATTTTGGGGAACTTCTGAGGACCTTGTTCCCTAACTTTAAGGCAGGGTGTGCCCTTCACACCTCAGGGGCGGACGCTCCGCCCTGTGAAACCGTGTACTCACCCGTGTACTGCCCACACTGAGTTTGATCAGATGGATCCATGCCCAGTGGTCCTTGCTGCAACCCTTACTGTCTTCTGCAGAAATATACACCTGTTATTTGGACCTGAAACAAGGTTCAATGTTTCCGCTGTGCCGTCACTGTGCCAGAGCTGCCCCTGGAGCCCTGATAATTAACATGATGCCAATACTAGTTTTGACAGAAGACTTTCTGAAGGGAAACTTGCCATGACTTAGGTTCGCTGCACCCCAAACCTCCTCTCCTCTGTCCACCTCCACTCCCTGCCTGACAGTCAGATGTGCTGATGCCAGGATGCCAGGATGCCAGAGCTCAAGTCGCAAAGAGACGCCCCGATCAATCCGGGAATATCCTCCTGCCATCGAAGAGGAGGGAAGCCGAGCCCCAATGGGTAGACATGGGGCCCCGGGGGCGGCGCATAGAGGGTGTGACGCGGGAGTCATAGGGACAAAGGTGAGCACATGGAGAGCGGTAATGGAGACCATGGGGAGCGCATAGAGAGCGGACATGGAGACCTGGGGAGCGCATAGAGAGCGGACATGGAGACCTGTGGAGCGCATAGAGAGCAGACATGGAGACACGGGGAGCGCATAGAGAGCAGACATGGAGACCTGGGGAGCGCATAGAGAGCAGTCATGGAGACACGGGGAGCGCATAGAGAGCAGTAATGGAGACATGAGTAGCGCATAGAGAGCAGTAATGGAGACCATGGGGAGCGCATAGAGAGCGGACATGGAGACCTGGGGAGCGCATAGAGAGCAGTAATGGAGACCATGGGGAGCACATAGAGAGCAGACATGGAGACCTGGGGAGCGCATAGAGAGCAGACATGGAGACCTGGGGAGCGAATAGAGAGCGGACATGGAGACCTAGGGAGCGCATAGAAAGCAGTAATGGAGACCATGGGGAGCGCATAGAGAGCGGACATGGAGACCTGGGGAGCGCATAGAGAGCAGTAATGGAGACACGGGGAGCGCATAGAGAGCAGTAATGGAGACACGGGGAGCACATAGAGAGCAGACATGGAGACCTGGGGGGTGCATAGAGAGCAGACATGGAGACCTGGGGAGCGCATAGAGAGCAGTAATGGAGACATGGGGAGCGCATAGAGAGCAGTAATGGAGACACGGGGAGCGCATAGAGAGCAGACATGGAGACCTGGGGAGCGCATAGAGAGCAGACATCGAGACACGGGGAGCGCATAGAGAGCGGACATGGAGACCTGGGGAGCGCATAGAGAGCAGACATGGAGACCTGGGGAGAGCATAGAGAGCAGACATGGAGACCTGGGGAGCGCATAGAGAGCAGTAATGGAGACACGGGGAGCGCATAGAGAGCAGACATGGAGACCTGGGGAGCGCATTGAGAGCAGACATGGAGACACGGGGAGCGCATAGAGAGCGGACATGGAGACCTGGGGAGCGCATAGAGAGCAGACATGGAGACCTGGGGAGCGCATAGAGAGCGGACATGGAGATCTGGGGAGCGCATAGAGAGCAGACATGGAGACACGGGGAGTGCATAGAGAGCAGACATGGAGACACGGGGAGCGCATAGAGAGCGGACATGGAGACCTGGGGAGCGCATAAAGAGCAGACATGGAGATATGGGGAGCGCATAGAGAGCAGTAATGGAGACATGGGGAGCACATAGACAGCAGACGTGGAGACATGGGGAGCACATAGAGAGCGGACGTGGAGACCTGGGGAGCGCATAGAGAGCGGACATGGAGACCTGGGAAGCGCATAGAGAGCGGACATGGAGACCTGGGGAGCGCATAGAGAGCGGACATGGAGACCTGGGGAGCGCATAGAGAGCGGACATGGAGACCTGGGGAGCGCATAGAGAGCAGTAATGGAGACACGGGGAGCGCATAGAGAGCAGACATGGAGACCTGGGGAGCGCATAGAGAGCGGACATGGAGACCTGGGGAGCGCATAGAGAGCGGACATGGAGACCTGGGGAGCGCATAGAGAGCAGTAATGGAGACACGGGGAGCGCATAGAGAGCGGACATGGAGACCTGGGGAGCGCATAGAGAGCAGTAATGGAGATACGGGGAGCGCATAGAGAGCGGGCATGGAGACCTGGGGAGCGCATAGAGAGCGGACATGGAGACCTGGGGAGCGCATAGAGAGCAGTAATGGAGACACGGGGAGCGCATAGAGAGCGGACATGGAGACCTAGGGAGCGCATAGAGAGCGGACATGGAGACCTGGGGAGCGCAGAGAGCAGTAATGGAGACACGGGGAGCGCATAGAGAGCGGACATGGAGACCTGGGGAGCGCATAGAGAGCAGTAATGGAGACACGGGGAGCGCATAGAGAGCGGACATGGAGACCTGGGGAGCGCATAGAGAGTGGCATGGAGACCTGGGGAGTGCATAGAGAGCAGACATGGAGACCTGGGGAGCACATAGAGAGCAGTAATGGAGACATGAGTAGCGCATAGAGAGCAGTAATAGAGACATGGGGAGCGCATAGAGAGTGGACATGGAGACATGGAGAGAGCATAGAGAGCAGACATGGAGACATAGGGAGCGCATAGAGAGCAGACATGGAGACATAGGGAGCGCATAGAGAGCAGACATGGAGACATAGGGAGCGCATAGAGAGCAGACATGGAGATATGGGGAGCGCATAGAGAGCAGACATGGAGACCTGGGGAGCGCATAGAGAGCAGTAATTGTGACATGAGTAGCGCATAGAGAGCAGTAATGGAGACACGGGGAGCGCATAGAGAGCAGACATGGAGACATGGGAAGCGCATAGAGAGCAGACATGGAGACATGGGGAGCGCATAGAGAGCAGACGTGGAGACATGGGGAGCACATAGAGAGCAGACATGGAGACATGGGTAGCGCATAGAGCGCAGACTTGCAGACATGGAGACATGGGGAGCGCATAGAGAGCGGACATGGAGACATGGAGAGCGCATAGAGAGCAGAAATGAAGACATGGGGAGGGCATAGAGAGCAGACATGGAGAAATGGGGAGCGTATAGAGAGCGGACAGGGGGACATGGGGAGTACATAGAGAGCGGACATGGAGACATGGGGAGCGCATAGAGAGCGGACATGGAGACATGGGGAGCGCATAGAGAGCAGACATGGAGATATGGGGAGCACATAGAGAGCAGTAATGGAGACATGGGGAGCACATAGACAGCAGACGTGGAGACATGGGGAGCGCATAGAGCGCAGACTTGTAGAAATGGAGACATGGGGAGCGCATAGAGAGCGGACATGGAGATATGGAGAGCGCATAGAGAGTAGTCATGTAGACATTGGGAGCGCATAGACAGCAGGCGTGGAGGCATGGGGAGAGCATAGAGAGCAGACATGGAGACATGGGAGCACATAGAGAGCAGGCATGGAGATCATGGGGTGCACATAGAGAGCGGACATGGAGACATGGGGAGCGCATAGAGAGCAGGCATGGAGATCATGGGGAGTGCATAGAGAGCAGACATGGAGACTGGGGGTGCATAAAGAGCAGACATGGAGATCATAGGGAGCGCATAGAGATCAGACATAGATATCATGGGGAGCGCATAGACAGCGGACATGGAGCATGGAGAGTGCATAGAGAGCAGACATGAGGAGTGCATAGAGAGCAGACATGGAGACATGAGTAGCGCATAGAGAGCAGTAATGGAGACATGAGTAGTGCATAGAGAGCAGTAATCGAGACATGGGGAGCGCATAGCGAGTGGACATGGAGACCTGGGGAGCGCATAGAGAGCAGTAATGGAGACATGAGTAGCGCATAGAGAGCAGTAATGGAGACACGGGGAGCGCATAGAGAGCGGACATGGAGACATGGGGAGCGCATAGAGAGCAGTAATGGAGACACGGGGAGCGCATAGAGAGTAGTCATGTAGACATTGGGACCGCATAGACAGCAGGCGTGGAGGCATGGGGAGAGCATAGAGAGCAGACATGGAGACATGGGAGCACATAGAGAGCAGGCATGGAGATCATGGGGTGCACATAGAGAGTGGACATGGAGACATGGGGAGCGCATAGAGAGCAGGCATGGAGCTCATGGGGAGTGCATAGAGAGCAGACATGGAGACTGGGGTGCATAAAGAGCAGACATGGAGATCATAGGGAGCGCATAGAGAGCAGTAATGGAGACATGAGTAGCGCATAGAGAGCAGTAATAGAGACATGGGGAGCGCATAGAGAGTGGACATGGAGACATGGAGAGAGCATAGAGAGCAGACATGGAGACATAGGGAGCGCATAGAGAGCAGACATGGAGACATAGGGAGCGCATAGAGAGCAGACATGGAGACATAGGGAGCGCATAGAGAGCAGACATGGAGATATGGGGAGCGCATAGAGAGCAGACATGGAGACCTGGGGAGCGCATAGAGAGCAGTAATTGTGACATGAGTAGCGCATAGAGAGCAGTAATGGAGACACGGGGAGCGCATAGAGAGCAGACATGGAGACATGGGAAGCGCATAGAGAGCAGACATGGAGACATGGGGAGCGCATAGAGAGCAGACGTGGAGACATGGGGAGCACATAGAGAGCAGACATGGAGACATGGGTAGCGCATAGAGCGCAGACTTGCAGACATGGAGACATGGGGAGCGCATAGAGAGCGGACATGGAGACATGGAGAGCGCATAGAGAGCAGAAATGAAGACATGGGGAGGGCATAGAGAGCAGACATGGAGAAATGGGGAGCGTATAGAGAGCGGACATGGGGACATGGGGAGTACATAGAGAGCGGACATGGAGACATGGGGAGCGCATAGAGAGCGGACATGGAGTCATGGGGAGCGCATAGAGAGCAGACATGGAGATATGGGGAGCGCATAGAGAGCAGTAATGGAGACATGGGGAGCACATAGACAGCAGACGTGGAGACATGGGGAGCACATAGAGAGCAGACATGGAGACATGGGTAGCGCATAGAGCGCAGACTTGTAGACATGGAGACATGGGGAGCGCATAGAGAGCGGACATGGAGATATGGAGAGCGCATAGAGAGTAGTCATGTAGACATTGGGAGCGCATAGACAGCAGGCGTGGAGGCATGGGGAGAGCATAGAGAGCAGACATGGAGACATGGGAGCACATAGAGAGCAGGCATGGAGATCATGGGGTGCACATAGAGAGCGGACATGGAGACATGGGGAGCACATAGAGAGCAGGCATGGAGATCATGGGGAGTGCATAGAGAGCAGACATGGAGACTGGGGGTGCATAAAGAGCAGGCATGGAGATCATAGGGAGCGCATAGAGATCAGACATAGATATCATGGGGAGCACATAGACAGCGGACATGGAGCATGGAGAGTGCATAGAGAGCAGACATGAGGAGTGCATAGAGAGCAGACATGGAGACATGAGTAGCGCATAGAGAGCAGTAATGGAGACATGAGTAGTGCATAGAGAGCAGTAATCGAGACATGGGGAGCGCATAGCGAGTGGACATGGAGACCTGGGGAGCGCATAGAGAGCAGTAATGGAGACATGAGTAGCGCATAGAGAGCAGTAATGGAGACACGGGGAGCGCATAGAGAGCGGACATGGAGACATGGGGAGCGCATAGAGAGCAGTAATGGAGACACGGGGAGCGCATAGAGAGTAGTCATGTAGACATTGGGACCGCATAGACAGCAGGCGTGGAGGCATGGGGAGAGCATAGAGAGCAGACATGGAGACATGGGAGCACATAGAGAGCAGGCATGGAGATCATGGGGTGCACATAGAGAGTGGACATGGAGACATGGGGAGCGCATAGAGAGCAGGCATGGAGCTCATGGGGAGTGCATAGAGAGCAGACATGGAGACTGGGGGGTGCATAAAGAGCAGACATGGAGATCATAGGGAGCGCATAGAGAGCAGACATGGATATCATGGGGAGCGCATAGACAGCGGACATGGAGCATGGAGAGTGCATAGAGAGCAGACATGAGGAGTGCATAGAGAGCAGACATGGAGACATGGGGAGCGCATAGAGAGCAGACACGGGGATATGGGAAGCGCATAGAAAGCAGTAATGGAGGCATGAGTAGCACATAGAGAGCAGTAATCGAGACATGGGGAGCGCATAGAGAGTGGACATGGAGACATGGAGAGCGCATAGAGAGCAGACATGGGGACATGGGGAGTGCATAGAGAGCAGACATGGAGACACAGGGAGTGCATAGAGAGCAGACATGGAGACATAGGGAGCGCATAGGGAGCAGACATGGAGACATGGGGAGCACATAGAGAGCAGACATGGAGACATGGGGAGCGCATAGAGAGCAGACGTGGAGATCTGGGGAGCGCATAGAGAGCAGTAATGGAGACACGGGGAGCGCATAGAGAGCGGACATAGAGACATGGGGAGCGCATAGAGAGCAGTAATGGAGACATGGGGAGCGCATAGAGAGCAGTAATGGAGACATGAGTAGCGCATAGAGAGCAGTAATCGAGACATGGGAGCGCATAGGGAGTGGGCATGGAGACATGGAGAGTGCATAGAGAGCAGACATGGAGACATGGGGAGTGCATAGAGAGCAGACATGGAGACATAGGGAGCGCATAGAGAGCAGACATGGAGACATGGCGAGCGCATAGAGAGCAGACATGGAGACATGGGGAGCGCATAGAGAGCAGACGTGGAGACATGGGGAGCGCTTAGAGAGCAGACGTGGAGACATGGGGAGTGCATAGAGAGTGGACATGGAGACATGGTTAGCGCATAGAGTGCAGACATGGAGACATGCAGACCATGGGAATCAAGATGAAGGTATGACATGGTGTCATGGGGCCCCATGGGGAGCTCTTAGAGAGTGAACAAGGAGACATGGGGAGCGCATAGAGAGCAGGCATGGAGACATGGGGAGCGCATAGAGAGCAGATATGAGACATGTGGACCATGAGGAGCACAGAGAGAGAGGACATGGAGACATGCGGAGAGTCTAGAGAGCCGACATGGAGACATGCACCATGGGGAGCATGGAGAAGGTATAACATGGTGTCATGGGGCCCTGTGGGGAGTATATAGAGGGCGTGATGTGGAGTCTTCAGGTCTGTGGGAGCACATAGAGAGCTGCCGTGGAGTCAGGGGTACAGTGAGGAGCATGTAGAGGGTATGGCATAGAGTCATGGGGCCTGTGGGGAATGGAGTCTTGTGGACCGCTGGGAGCACATAGAGAGCTGATGTGCACAGATGGCAAGCACATAGAAGGCAGACATGTGGGGTCCATGGGGAGCACACAGAGGGTGTAATGTGGAGACATGGGGTCTGTGGGGAGCACATATAGGGCAGACGTGGAAACATGGGTGAAACATTCAGGGATGCTAGGCAGCAACACTGGTCATACAGAGGACAGGAGGACATGACAGGAACACATACTGCTTTATATGCAGACATGGGGTCTGGTTGGAAGAATTTCATAGATGTCAGATACCATGTGCTCGTCAATGTGGACTCAATATAGCAAGATTCTTTTTTTAATAAAACCTTTGAGTAATCCGGGGCTTCATCAATTCCGCCAAGAAAGGTTTTGAGAATAGGCTTGGTACTGTAGATGTATATCATGCATTTGTCCCAGGAACAGAGTTCATAATATTACAGCCCGACTTTACTAAATGGTATTCCCTTAAGGAACGTCAGTGTCTACACCATGAATGCTTGGTATGTGGCTGGCTCTGCCTCAGCCTTACTAGTCTTTCTGAGGTCAATGACCTGCAACCATGGCCTCTCACTATTATTAAATACATAACCTCAGAAGTCCTCACGAAAGCAACCTCAGCAGGATGTAACTCCATGAACCCCTTATGCATGACTGACTCTTGCCCGCCATCATTGCTTTTTCAGAGGTCCATGTCTGCTATGAATTCCCGATATTGTAAGCTAACCTAGGCATGCCTGACATGTGAACAACTCTGCTGGTCTGACATTCAATTATACAATTCCCCACTTCAACATTACTAATTTGATTAATTTCAGAAGGATGAAAGGCTGAGTTTCTACCTGGATTAAAACCTGTCTAGGACTTGTAGGTCACACATAGATGTCTGCAGTAGGTGCATTAATATAGTGAGATATCTTACTGCAGAGTTTAATGTGTTGTCCCACTTGGGGAGCATCAACAGAAGCACAGGATTTCAATTCCTTTTGCTATCCTCCTGTAGAGGAGGTCCCAGACATGGCCTACACCCCAGCCCCATAGTTTGAGGTACCAGGAACACACTCGTCAAGGTACGTGACGTATGATTAACAATTGAACCAACAGAGAGCTGCACTAGGCCTATACCCAGTGCCCATCAGAAGAGCAATACCTGTTGAAGTGCCTATAACCAGACAACCATGGGGAGCTTGGTACCCGCTGAGGCAACCGTACCAGCAGCTGGCACGAAGTGAAGACTACTTATAGACTGTCCCCGAAGAGACCCAAAGAGCCTTAATGGAAGGCAAATGGTGACAACATAAGAGCCCGGACAGTCGTACAGATGAACATAAATGACAAGCGAAAAGGATGACACACAAGACGAAAAGTTATGAATAATGGTGCAACAGACTTAAAAGAAAAAACAACGTTGCAACATGAGAAACGTAACCATGAAGTGAAATCAAAATATGCAACTGATTGAATGCATGTAAATAAGCTTGGAACGCAAGAAGCTAAGGAAACGGTACTGCTTACAATGCTTAGTAGAAGAATAGAGCGGCAAGCGCCAATTATATATCTACCTCAATGAAGCACAGTATACAAGTGCGACTCCATTTTGTAAAAGCAGAATTAATCCCAGGTTGCAAGGGGCTAACAAGGCCAAGATTCATATTCCAGCCAAAGCCAAAGGAAAGAGCAGAATCGAAACTCAGTAAGAAGCAGCTCATGCCTGGGAATTCAAGGTCAACCTAAGGAAGGGAGGAGAGCGGCAACCTCGAAGAATCGAAACTTCAGAGCATACCAGCAGCCAGTGAAGGTCGAGATAAAGAGGCCCCAAGCAGGTGGCGAGGCTACAGAAGAATCAAATACATGGATACAAGGAAAATGAAGCATATTCACGGTGAACAGACACGTGACCACACAAGGGCGAAGAGGTACCAACGTCTGATGTCACCCAGAACCCGAGGATGCCATAACTTTTCCTGATAAGAAGCTACAGTTCGAGGCCACCCCTAGCCAACTAATTGACACATAGCCCTAAAAATGCTGATTGATGGAAGAGAGGCAGGGTGAATTCTGGGGCACAAGGCACCTGGGTGTTCGTTCTGCATGCTGCTAATTAAAGTGGAGATTTATGTCTTGGGGTGTAACCCACCCAATCATAATGGACCAAATAATCTAGGGTCCTATAGCTAGTAGAACCAATAAGACGTCATACTTGTAGTGACGTCTATCACAAGTGTTGTAGAGGGATGGGCGAAGACGCCCACCCGATAAGAGTTATCCAATCCTCACGATCTGTTACCATATACAGATATAATACCTATAGTAAAGTTACCTTGCCCAACCACTAGAAGTGCATGACAAACTTTGGGTATTACACGTCAATGATGACGAGTTTCGGGTATAAATGTTACTGTTTGTATGAAGTTCGGAGAGTTGAAGCGAGACAGGCGATCGCAAGACTGCTGATTTCCATTTGTTTCCCCGTTTTTTGTACTTGTCATTAAACGGACTTCCCTTTGCCAAACCATTGACTTGTCCTTATTGATTTGTGTAGGAGTAGAGAATCCTGCACCCCATCCTCGTCAAGGTGCAGCTATCTCGTCTTAAAAGTACTCGAGGGTGAGCTCTGATCCATGGGCCCATCAGAGGTCACTCCGCCCTCCTTTAAACCCCCCTCCCAGCCTTTCACGACCAATCTCTTTCCCCTAACCTTTTGCTTCCTTCTGGAAGCCTTTAATGTTATTTTGCGTATGTTTTTTTTACCAAGAATCCACCTAAACCTGACAAAATCCCCCTGAACGTATGTGACGATGTTTGACTCTTAAAGGCAATTCAGGCAGATTCCGGCTGGACGATAAGTCTGCGGGAACCCACAGACCTACCAGAATCTAACTAGGATATTCACAAGAGCCTGTGGATCACTTTTGAGAAAGTTTGCCCAGGATCACCGGTGAGTAGAGGGCTATTACAGTATCAATTGGAGGCCATCACATGTGTATTTATAGACAGAATGGCTCAGTGTACTTCTACTTGTAAAAAGCAAGATAGATTGGCAGGGAGTTAAGGGCTGCCTTGGTGCAGGAAGAGGGAGGTGGCGTTTAATCTGCATGCTGACGAATACAACTGCAGTGAAGGCATGATGTGCAGTCAATGACACTGTGCGGTACATTGTTGCATGACAGTCCAACCTTGGACCAATGTACCGTGAGTATCTGCTGCACAGCGCAGAGTAAACATGCATATTGCATACCTATGTGGATTTGATAGTACCGAAATGATGACTGGCACTGTAAGGCACTGTCAATGTGGCTAGCATATATAACTAGGCACAACACTAGTTGACACATGTCCTTTGCCTCGTTAGCCCTGGGGTGCGGATGTATAAGGACTGAGATCCTAGCTCTGTATGCAGACACACTTTCAGAGGTGTTCAGAGAAGTGAAGGTCATTTAAAAAAGTATCTTGAAGCTATTGCGTTCATTGTGCACAGAAGCTAGAATTTAAGTAGCCACTTCCATGATGTCACTTCCTGTGATGTCATCAAGGTCTTCTGATGCCATTAGAATCAAATGCCATGTGATGTCACTTTACATAAATTATTTAGTGTCCTGACACCTGCGACAGTCTCCCTTCAATGAAATGTGGTGATTATCGACCTGGCGCAGAACTAGCTAGAGAGCAACAGAGCGCAGTACAGTGTGTAGGTAGCCAGTGTTCAGGCGGACCTCTTTTAAGAGTAGTGCAGTTCTGCGAGTTGAGGCCTGTGGATCCATTGGGATTAGTCCTTTGTCAGGTGTTGTTGAAAAAAACACGTTTTGAGAGATTTGCGAAACTGGAGAATTGTGGGGGCATTGCGAGACAATACTGGGATCGAGTTCCAGAGGGTGGGCGTGTGACAAGGCAAGGCTTGTTTGCGGGTCCTCTTTTTGCAGACGAGTTTTGAAGCATGCCATTTGGTCGGTTTGATGTGCAAGAAGCGTGTGGCACCCGATATGTGGAGCTCAGCTGCCAGGTACGCTGGTGTGCTACTTGTGACTGCTCTGTAGATGATGAATGCAGTCTTGAATAGTATCTTGACCTGGAGTGGAAACCAATGTATTTTGCATAGTATGGGGGAGATTCACACACTGGTGAAAAGACGTGTTGCAGTGCGGTGGTCTGCTTTTTGTTGTTGTTGCTGAAGCCTGATTGTCCAGGTCCACTTGTCAAACGGGAAATTATATCGTGCCTCCTATTTGAATGAATATATGTATATTGGCTTATGCCAAGCTGCTCGTAAGCTACTTGCGAAGAAATCCGTGTTGCAAGGTAGAATCAATGTAAGCCGCCATTTTAGGTCAATCCGCCATTTTAGGTTCTTGCTGCAAAGTCACCCTGTGAGCTAAAATGGTGGACGATGTCATTCCGAAATACAACATGGCCGTCTTGACCTCTATGTCTAAACTAATATGTAACTTGCCTGCAGGCCAATTGTTAGGGTCATGAACTGAGATCTTGTCCTTCGTTGACCTGTGTGTAAAGGATTACTCGTGCCAAATGAAACTAATCCACGAGCATATGTTAAGAACAATGTATCCAAATACTGAACCAAGAACACTTGTTTAACTACATTGTATTAATGTTTGAGAAGACTCTATGAGGAATCCTAAAATACACTGTTGCCGTGTAGGCTTGTTGACAAATGTATTAAAGGCAAACCCTAAGCGTATAGATGTGTGAACTCGGCATGAACCCTAGACCAGTAATGTATTAGAGGAATATTAACCCGCAGTAGGGTTGAACATCATGTTCGCAAAAGGTATAAAAGTGCAACTAATTCTAATGTACAGTACCACTCGCTGAGCACACCAAACCATGCTGGAGTTCGCTGTGTTGTACTAAGGGCCGATAGCCATCTGATTATTTTGTCCTTTGAAACTGTTCAGTATAAATTAAAGATCTTTGTATGTTCCTTTGTAACCTGTGTTCGGTGTATTTCCTTTTGGGGTACTCAGCCTCGATATTTTCACTTTGTTTTCACAGTTGGCGCCCGAATAGGGACCCTCAAGATTGATGCCAGATTGTTGAAGGTTGACACGGGCTATCAGACCGGGATCGGACGGTGAAAGGGGGCCCCTTCTGGATGAGACACGACACCTCAGCAGCGCTGCACGACCTGATCCCTGGACGATTAGCTTGTGGTCCGAGACGGCATCTTGACGAGGGTCCACTTATCGAGGCGGGCTGTTTTGCCGAAATCACCAAACACAAGGTAGTATTTGTTAGATGAAATCCGATCGGACCTCCTTAGGATTGATCAGGTGAGTCGTGACCCGATTCTTAAATATCCTGATAATTTGATTTTGGCGTATTGTATCTGCAGACACAATTATTGACCAGGTAACACCAATATTTTGATATGCCTGGGAAATTGTCTACCTGCTGCAGGGCGTTATTACGCAGCGATAGACAATCTTTGGAATTTAGCCATCTGGCACCACAGGAGGGGTCGCTAGCTTGTACTATGTACTATAAGCATGGCATTGGTAGTATAGTGTTTAATGATATTTGGCACAGACAAACCAGAAATGCCTCTGAACTTCAGTGGCCAATCAATGGTAGTTTTGAAATCCCTTGTATTGAGTATTTACAGTCAATTCTATTAAAGAAAAAGGCTAGACCTGCAGCATTCGATGTTTTGCAGGATTGGAAAAAAGAAGCATTGCAGCAACTTAAAAGTAGGGAAAAACATGCGCGCTGTCATAAAACGAATGCCGAAAAAGCATTGTTGTATGACCAAGATAAACAGTCTGAGGCAGTTAGGAATATGGATAGGGCTTTCGCACTTGGTATTCCTTCTAAAGACTTCCATCTTTCTGATAAACTTACTGATAAATTGCTAAATGAACGAAGGCCTGGTGCCTCTGCGCCACCTCTGTATGTTCCTCTTCCTGCTGCTTTGCCTCTCCCTGCTGTTATTCCTGCTCTTCCTGATGCTGTTCCTGTTGTTCCTGCTCCTCCTAATGTTCCTCTTCCTCCAGTTGTTGTTCCTCCACCTGTTCCTCCACCTCTTCCTATTGCACCAGTAGCAGTACCTCCATTGAATTTGCCTGGACTCCCTCTTCCAAGTGGTCTCGTACCACTTGTAGTCGATCAGGGTGCGGGGTCAAGGGTTGTCACTCGTAATACTGTACCTCCAGAAAAGAAACATGAATTGATTGCATGGGCTACGCATTGTATGGAGAGAGATGATCAAGCTAATGGTTTTGCGACACTATCTAATATGGATAATTTTCCTGAGAAAAATGTTTTTATTGAAGGTTTAGGGATTCATTTATGTGTAATGTGGGGCAAATTAAATAATACAGATCTCCCACAAGGGTTGAGGGATCTGTGTTTTCAAGAGACACTGTGGAGAAAGTAAATGAGCATGTCGAGAGGATATTTGAGTATAGAAAGGAGTTGGAAAGGTTCCAGAATGAGGATGACGAGGGGGAAAGTATGTATGTGCAGAAACGGTTCCTTCCTTGTCGTAAATCGATATCTGAGGAAGTACGAATTTGTACGAAAGACGCGATTAGATGGATTTCAGACATGTCGATAACTCCAGTTGAGGTATATGACACATATAGTCAGTACACGCCAGAAATGCAGAGGAAAGTGATACAGGTAACGATAGAGTACCTACAGGATGATTGTGTGAAGAGAAAGATTAGTTGTCCCACAGAATTATTGAGTATTTATAAGAGAGCATTTTCACTTGACACTTCTTCGACTTCTTTAGCGCTCGACTTGGGTCTGTTGCTTAGTAAGCGTTCAGAGTTGCCTACTTCTCAGTTGCCTATGAGAGAGGTTCCTCCGACATTTGTCCCGAAGGTTGAGATTGCGGCCAATGCTGCGGCGGGTATAGTTGCTGTGAACATTCCTGCACATTATATATCACAGTTTGTTCACGTCCCGTTCTCGAGACAGGAAGTGAATACTATTAGACAATCTATTCCTGACATTAGGAAGAATCCAACAGGATTCTATAAAGAAATAGAGTCTGTCTTGCAGTCCTCTGTATTCACCCTGGGTGACATTGATTTGTTATTTCCTGTACTCCTGCCCATAGATTTGTGGAAACAAGTTAGGACTATAGACGACGTACCAGGGTTGGGATATACTTGGGCTAACATAACTAGACTCGATGGAGAAAGGCCGGCTGTTGAGAGACCGCCCCAGGTGATACTAACTTTGCCTGATAGAATCATTGCAAAATTGAAAACCGTAATTCCTATTTGGGACAACTTATGGCCTGTGTCCAGGGGAAGTCTGAGGGTGCTACCGAGTTCTATAATCGGTTCGAACAGGTATTCTCAGTTTTCAGCAGACAAGACGTAGGCACAGAGTCTGTGAAAAGATTATTTGTGGACAAATTTGTGCGTGGATTGCTGCCTGACATCCAGACACAGATTATGTCTTCTGAGAGCGCTTGGCAGGCGAAGTCCCAATCAGAAGTACTGCACATGGCTCTGTACTATGAGAATCGTGTCAATAATGAAAAAGATAGAGGAGAGAAGAGAAAAGGTGATTTAAAGACTAAAGTATTATTACAGCAAATTTCTAGAGGCCCCAGAGAGGGTAGTTCGCAGATTAGAGGTCAGTATGTTCCACAAGGGAATGTGCCCTTGGGTCCTGTGAACATTAACCAGTGTGCCTATTGTCGGCAAGAGGGTAATTGGCGTGCGCAATGCCCCGTCCTTCGACAAAGGTCGAATAACACATTCGGAAATATGGGTAGACGATCCAGCGGTCACCCGGGTGCATGGGGCCCTGATAGAGGTCAGTTTACACAAAATCCACAGCAACCTTTTTCACAGGATTATCAGGTGCCAAGTGTGGACACTAGAAACATATTTGATCATCCTTCTGCTGCTTACCTCTCTGAAGAGCTTCCTTTTGATGTCATTCTGTTTCGTTAGGATTGCCCGAAACAGGGTTTGGAACCTACACCTATTCCCGTTAATCAGAAAGGACCCTACGTTGAAATGGTAGTGGGAAATAGGAAATATCTGTTTTTGATAGATACAGGGGCACAGAAGTGTTCCATTGATCATTCTCAGGTTCCAAACATTCCACTGTCAGGGCAAACCAATGTTTCTGTAGGGTTTTCCGGCACACCACTTGTTTGTCCAGTTTCTTCGCCGGTACCTATTTCTTTGAGTTCCTTTACGGACCACTGTCCTTTTCTTTTGACTTCGAATTGTGGAGAGAATTTGCTGGGGTTGAATCTGTTGAAGGAATTAAATGCGGTAGTTCATTGTTCTTCTGATGGAGTGCGTTTGACGATTTCACCACAGCAACTTTCTGTCTCTCAATTCTTAACCAGACCTTTGCCACCAGAATTCAGTGATGTACCAGAGAGTTTTTGAGCAATTGACGACAACGATGTCGGTGTTTTACAGATTGAGTCTGTTAAAACAGTCTTGAAACATGGAATAAAGCTGCCACGTATTCCACAATATAAGATTTCAGTTGAGGGCGAGCAAACCTTGAAATGTTTTGTTTCCGATTTTGTGCATCGCGGGGTGATTGAGGAAATTGCAGGTAGTTTGTGCAATAGTCCGATTTTACCCGTGTGCAAAAAAAGCTATAATGCAATTCCATTCCGTTTCATAATTGAACTACGTGCCATCAACAAGGTTGCCGCTCCGTAATTTCCGAATGTGCCTGATGTGACGACAATATTAACTATGATTCTGGCTTCAGCTACTTACTTTAGTGTTGTGGATCTGAAGAATGCTTTCTTTAGTATTCCTATACACAATGACAGTAGATACTTGTTCGCGTTCACCTTAGGGGGGATGCTCGTTTACATTTACTCGTGCACCTCAAGGTTACACAGAGAGTCCTAGCATTTACAGTAGGGCTTTGAAAGAACAGCTTGATACTCTTGAACTGCCCTCTTCTTGTACATTGCTTCAGTATGTTGATGACTTGCTTTTATCTGCTGACTCTGAGAGCGCTTGTAAGGAGGGTACAGTGTTGTTGCTTATTCACCTGGCTAAACATGGTCACAAAGCTTTGCTTAAAAAGTTTCAATATTGTTGTCAGGAGGTCGCCTAATTAGGCTATCTCCTGTCAAAGAAGGGAAGAAGATTGACACCTGAACATATAAAACACATTTCTGGCATGTCTGTCCCAAATACACAGAAGGAAGCTAGAGCCTTGAAAGGTATGGCTTCTTACTGTAGGTTGTGGATCCCAATCTTCTCACTAGTGATCAAACCAATGTTGGCTTTGACGAAGAAGGGCATTTCTTCGCCATTGCCGTGGAACGCGGAACACCAGCAATCATTTGATCTGCTCAAGACTGCATTGTGCTCGGCACCGGTTTTGGGCACACCAAACTATGAAAAGGCCTTTGTGTTGTTTGTGCATGAATGTGATGGATGTGCTTTGGCTGTATTAACGCAGGAACATGGAGGGAAGAATAGGCCATGTGGTTACTTTTCTTCTGCCCTTGATCCTGTAGCATGCACTTTGCCATGATGTTTGCGAGCAGTCTCTGCTGCTGCTGCGTCTGTAAAACAGAGTGAGGGAATAGTCCTAGGCCATGATATAACCTTGATGGTGCCTCACTCTGTAGATGTTCTACTGAACAGAACCCAAACGCAACACCTCTCTCTGCACGGTTGACGAGATATGAATTGATCTTGTTTGCTCCTCACATCCAAATTAAGAGGTGTTGTGTTCTTAATCCAGCTGAACTCTTACCTTTCCCGCAAGGTACTGCTTGCGGCAACGAAGAGTCACATGACTGTCTGTATACTACCGAACAAGAGACAAAGGGTAGAATTGATCTAAAAGACACTCTTTTGAACAATCCACAAGGAGAGCTGTTTTGTGATGGCTCCTGCTTCAAACTTCCGGATGGTACATCCACAGCTGCTTATGCAATCACCACATTGAGCACGGTCGTGGAAACCAAGAGAATCACGCATAACTCAGCGCAGGCCGCAGAGATTATAGCATTGACCCGAGCTTGTGAACTTTCCGAAGGGCTTACAGTAAACATATATACTGATAGTCAGTATGCCTTTGGGGTGGTTCACAACTTTGGGAGACTTTGGTCAGAGAGAGGGTTCTTAACTTTGCATGGCACAAAGATCCAACATGGCTCCCTAATAGTACAACTGCTCTCAGCGCTTGCGCTCCCTACTCAGTTAGCTGTCGTGAAATGTGCAGCACATCGAAAGATTATAGATGATATAGGAAAAGGGAATGCTTTCGCTGATCAGATAGCTAGACAAACTGCCACCGATCTCTTTACGGAGATGTATGTTTCAAGGGAGATTGTCAATGGCTATGCAATGGACGAGGGTGTTAGGTCCGTAAGGGATATCCAAGCAGATGCCACGTTAGAAGAATCCAAGAGGTGGGCTGAAGGCTTGGGGAAACTTGATGATGATGGGTGTTGGGTGGACATAGTTGAAGGGAACCCCTCAAACTAAGACTGGGCTCTCTCCATTTGAGGTGGTGATGGGGAGACCTACCAATATCTGGAATCTTCCTAAATGTAGATCCTTGAAAAATGTTCAAAATGTACTTCTTTCAGATTATTGCAGCCAGTTGACAAAAAACCTGTATTTGATTTATCACCAGATACGAGAGTCTTTACCTGTGCGATACGAAGGCCCGGGCCACAGCATCCGGTCTGGGGACTGGGTGTTCACCAAGGCATTTCAGACTTCTTCCTGCCTTGCACCTTGTTGGCGGGGCCCATTCCAGGTCCTGCTGGTCACACAAATGGAGGTGCGTGTCTCAGGCAGAAAACATTGGATCCATGCGTCGCACCTCAAGAAACTTCCTCACCCAGTGCCACACGATACAGAAGAAACAGAACCCCTCGCTAACGCTGCAACCAACGATCCCAAAGCAGTAAATAGCGCTGAGAGTGCATCGAAGAATCTCTCTGAGCCTGTGAGGCTTGGGAAACCCGTCATTCGGTCTCCTCACTCTCCAAGATTCGCTTCCGGAAACTGTCATTTCGGATTCTGCATCTTCACTTGCTCTTGATACGTTGCTTCCAACGGGAAGTGACAACACATTGTTTCCGGATCAACCAGTACCGGGAAAAGCAAGGTACAATCTGCATCCAAGGAAATAGACTTACGGCACGGTTTTGCTGTGCATCTGATAGACTTACGGCTCGGTTTTGCTGTGCATCTGATAAACTTACAGCACGGTTCGGCTGTGCATTCAGAGAAGGAAAATAATCATCAAGGGCTTGCTTTTTGCCCAAATAATTGTGTGAGGAAAGGAGATTCTGTTGGCTAGGGTTGTGGAAGGACTTAGAAGTCGCACGGCCGGGAGGTCGCCAGCAACAAACATTGGGGGTTTCCGTTTGAAGACTACAATGCCTGCCACCACTACCACTCATATGGGACTTGTAAATGATCATGTGACCAGCCGGGATAATAGACAAAGCACTTGGGCCCCGAAAACGTATTGCTGTGTTTTTATAATAATATTTGGTTTTACAATAGTCACTGTTTTAGGCCTATGGTACCTCGAGGAAACTCATCCTTTAGAGTCCTTGTTACAGACTGAAAATGTACCCACTGTTTCTACTCGCTTCGTACATTTGCATACTCTGTCCCCTAGGGACTCCCAGCATAGACAAAAGTACCATAACAATACTCTGTTACTTATCATGAATGCTACGCTTGCCATTTTTAATAGGTCCAACTGTTGGGTCTGCTCGCATTTACCGCAACATGGGGATAAGGGGCTAGGTTGGTATATCCATCCTTTACCTTTGACAACTGCTTGTTATGCTTCTCTTAGAGCACTGTTCTTTGGCCGTTGGAACAACAGCATCTCGGGGAACTTTGATGGCACTCATTTGAATAGTTTTGAGAAACGTGTTCAGACTCCCCTGGGATGCTCGCTTTTTGCAAATAGGAGTAAGCTCAACGTTGCTTCTATTAGGCCTTCTGATAGACTGTCTTGTCCCTTTCAATCTTTGATTTCCTTCAAAATGGCTCCGATAGGCAATAAGGATGCCATGCCTCCTTCTTACACTGTTAACCATAGCCCCAATTCAGTTTCTTTCTGCATACAGAGGAATGGTACTCAGTCAATGGGAGATTTTAAGGGTTGTGCCAACGTTGCAAATTTGACCGGGGAAGACAGACCTTTGTATATAGACGAACCTGTCTACTTTGTTTGCGGTAATGTAGCATTTCCATGGTTACCCAGGGATTGGCAGGGAACTTGTTATTTAGGGATCCTGTTGCCCGGGGTGTTCATAGCTAGTACTGTAGAGGTTTCAAAGGCTCGTCCACGGCGGGACGAGAACGGTGACACTCCAGCACGGGTCTTGGGAGATGTGGAAAATCATTCGGGCCATTTTGGGGACAGATAGCAAATTCCGAAGATATCAGAAGACTAGCGAGAGTACTGGAGAGAGCCATCAACCGGTCCAGGGACATACTTTATAATATGACAGTAGAACAGAAGGTGATAAGACTAGTAGCACTCCAGAACCGGATGGCATTAGATGTCATTCTGGCTGAAAGTGGTGGAGTGTGTAAATTAGTGGGGTCCGCTTGCTGCGTTTTCGTGCCAGATTCCTCCCCAACTATCTTCAAAGCAATACAGAATCTGCACATCCTTAGTTCAGAAGTGCATGTTCCCGAGGGAAACTGGGATCTTAGCACTTGGTTCTGGGACTTCTTGCGATCTTGGGGTTGGAAGGTACTTTCGGTCTTACCGATCATTTTGGGAATTCTGTTGTTCCTTTGCTGTTGTATCCAGTATTTACCTAGTATATGTTCGATGCTAGGGGGATGTTGCACACAGGCAATCGGTACAATAGGACATAAAGTATATGCCCCAGATAAAACCTCCAAGGAATAAGTGTTAAAAGAAATTTTAGTGAGTGATCTAATGGCTATAGATATTTCTGACAGCGATTCAGGGTGCATGGACGATGATACATGGAATTGTTTCCAAATAGACCAGACGTAGTTTAGCACTTGGCATAGGCCAAAAGGAGGGTTTGTCAAATGGGAAATTATATTGTGCCTCTTATTTGAATGAATATATGTATATTGGCCTACGCCAAGCTGCTCGTAAGCTACTTGCGAAGAAATCCGTGTTGCAAGGTCCTGACCTTAGAATGAATGTAAGCTGCCATTTTAGGTCAATCCGCCATTTTAGGTTCTCGCTGCAAAGTCACCCTGTGAGCTAAAATGGTGGACGATGTCATTCCGAAATACAACATGGCCGTCTTGACCTCTATGTCTAAACTAATATGTAACTTGCCTGCAGGCCACTTGTTAGGGTCATGAACTGAGACCTTGTCCTTCGTTGACCTGTGTGTAAAGGATTACTCGTGCCAAATGAAACTAATCTGCAAGCATATGTTAAGAACAATGTATCCAAATACTGAACCAAGAACACTTGTTTAACTACATTGTATTAATGTTTGAGAAGACTCTATGAGGAATCCTAAAATACACTGTTGCCGTGTAGGCTTGTTGACGAATGTATTAAAGGCAAACCCTAAGCGTATAGATGTGTGAACTCGGCATGAACCCTAGATCAGTAATGTATTAGCGGAATATTAACCCGCAGTAGGGTTGGACATCATGTTCGCAAAAGGTATAAAAGTGCGACTAATTATAATGTACAGTCCCACTCGCTGAGCACACCGAACCATGCTGGAGTTCACTGTGTTGTACTGAGGGCCGATAGCTATCTGATTATTTTGTCCTTTTAAACTGTTCAGTATAAATTAAAGATCTTTGTATGTTCCTTTGTAACCTGTGTTCGGTGTATTTCCTTTTGGGGTACTAAGCCTCGATATTTTCACTTTGTTTTCACATGCTTGCAGCAAAAATTGGTTGCTTTCAATTTTCCAATCCTTGGTTTGCCTTCTCTGTTATTATTTATGTTGTCCCTCTAAGGATTTCTAGTGAATCAGTAATTTTGCAATTTTTTGTTTTCTTGTGTATTCTTAGTTTTGCATTATTCCTCCTCTTTACAGCTCTTGCTGTTTTCTTTCCCTTGAATTTTAGGGTCTGATCGGTGAACAATTTGGAATGTATTTTCATTGGCAAAGAAACCTTTCACGCAGGAGTTGCAGCCTCGTGACAGGTTGTGTACTTTAGGACTACCAGACTTGAGTTTGAATCCTGGCTTCCCCACTTGAACTAATTGTGTGATTCTAGAAACATCCCTTTATTTATGTAGGTGTGGGACTTATAAAGTGCAAACCTTGCTGGGAAGCAACCAATCGCTTTATATCTAGGACGCGCCCTTGGGCTTGAAAGCAGTTGGTGGGTAGCAGAGGCAGCTGGAATGGGTTGGGATTCGCTCCAGAGAGGCAGCAGTGGGATTTGAGTGGAGAAATCAGGGATTGACGGCCTGCTCTTTGAAAAGTAGGGACTTCAGGTTCTCCCTGACGTGTCGGATGAAGGTGGGCTGTGTTGCTAACTTGTTCCAGAGAGCAGGGAAAAGCCTGTTTCCTAGTTTTCCTCCCTCTGGTGGTTCTTTCTTTCCAGTATGGCAGTGTTGTGGCCACCAGTGGTTTATGGGCCGCCATAGGTGGTTAGTCTTTCTGTCGGGGAGTGGCGTTTCTCCCCAGTGATTCAATTAAGCCCTCTGTTGAATTACTTCTAGCTGTGAATGCAGGTATATTCTGAAAGTGTCTTGGAGGCATGTTTGCACTTGGCTCTGTCAATGGGTTACTCCCTTCAATCCACATGACAACATATTGGACTCTTGCACATCTGATTGGCTGCTCTGCTTTTTGTTTTGTTCTCATACTCAAGGCACAAGGATTCCATGGGCCACCTGACCACTGACTTCCATGTTTTGGCATGGAAGTCATTCTTCAAAAAATTGGAATGGCCTCCACCGTTTTAGGGATGGAAGTTAATAATTTTACCGACAGGTTAATGCACAGATTTGATGTCCACCAATCCCCTTATAGTAATATATCAGGAGCACTGTGTCTTTGGAGCCAGCTAAGCTCAACACTCAGTGACAGATGCACGACATGGAACTGTAGATTTAGCTCTGTAGAGACCTATTCAGGCACTGCAAGGAGACCTGTGTGTAGGGGAACCCCCTGGTCCCCCACAATGTGTTGCAGTTAGTCTTTTCTGCTCTGAGGAATGAGAATCTTGCTGGCAGTGGGAGCAAACACCCTTTTTTATCGGTGGGGGCAGATTTGGAAGTTCAAAAAGGGAAGAGAAGTGGTGGCGAGGTCAGCATTAGAGGAAACCGTGACCTATATGTTATTGCTCTGCCTAAGGTAGTCCATCATTAGAAGCCGGTGCTTAATGACCCTGTTTGGAGAAACTGGGATCAGAACTACTGTAGAATGTATGCTATATGTCTACCGAGTGGCCTTCACTGAGTGGGAAACTAGAAGGTGAGGGTAAGGCCGCGGGGACGAGCAACGGACTGATGAGAAGTCTCTTGGTCCAGAGTTGGAAGATTGCTGGAAGTGTTATTTGAAAAGATATTGGAGGAAAAAGAAAGGAACATAGAATGGAGGAGGAAGAGAGAAGCAACTTAGGTGGCCAGGGGAAGAAGATGGAACCGCTCGGAAGGAAATGTCCAATAGTCAGACTGAACTGCCAAATTACAAAATGGCCGACAAAGAGAGTCCGGAGTAAATTGAATAAAGCAAATCCCCCTCAATGACCCGCACTCGTTACCTGCCTCTCCGCTGTATCTGCTCACCCACTGTTTGTCGCGTGTATGCCTCAGCAATGTTTGTCAATCAAAAGATTGAAGCCTGGGAAGATTGATGCACTGCCCTGAGAGCAAGAACTAACCCAGAGAAGAAAGCAGAGAACTCGAGACTTTAAGGAAAGGCGCCAGCAGACAGGGAACTCATGTTGTGCTCTAAGCATGCGAGAACCTAACCTTGGTCATAGGGCACTACATTTTTTCAGGCGCTAATTCAGATCCAGGTCGGCGGCCGAGCCTTAAAACAGCCCCCTGTCTTGAGATAAAGACCCGAGCAAAGCAAGGGCCTTACTGAGGGTGGCGGTCCGGTACCAGACAGGGCAGCCCACCTGAAAGGGCATTATCGCCATTATCATTATCCAGGGGCAAATCGTTTTTGAAAGGAATGTGCTCTCTGTGTGCCCAGTATCTTTTATAAAAAACTACACAGCAAAAACCGGAAAAGGACTGGTTTTTATGTTTCTCTCTTGATAGGAAGTAGCCGGAAGCGGGAACGACACCAGGGGAGTACTGGGGAGTACTAGGGAGGCGCGGGGAGGCTGTGTAGGGGCGGGGAGGGTGAGTGGAAACAGACTGGGATGGACAGCAGGAACACAGTGTGGTGCCCGGGGCAACAGTGGAAGAAAGATGGTGGTGGGCGGCTTGGGGGATTTGCACCACAGGCTTATCCAGCTGGATGTAGCCCACGTCTCTCGCCTCCTAATTGACTGGCTCCACTTCCCCGCGTGTAAATGAATATTACAACCCCTGGAATTTTTCACTTTCACAGAAACATCCAAGCACAGTCTCTCTTTGGAAAGATGGTTTTATTTCTGACGTGCCCAAAAATATCATTCTACACCGTGTCCACATTTTGTACTGTCACTGAGGGGTCAGGAGTAGACAGTTACCCCCATACTCTAAACAGCTACAGCTGGATCACATACATTGCAACCGTGCCGGGCAACTTGGCACAAGTAGGAGCAACTTGCCATTGGTGTCAGGCAATAATCAACTGACATTTGCGCCAACTGATGCAGAAAATGTGTTGAGATTAACCAGTGCAAAAACAATTTGCACCGACTAACAAGTTCAAATATTATATAACTGCATAAATGCCAGTGCAAAATTGTACGTCCCTCGTGTAACATATTCAAATCTGACCATAGGCGTCCACAGAGGGTGGCAAAGGGGGGCAATTGCCCACTCTACGTTTGTTTTAATATTTGTAATGCGCGCCAGACCCGGAGGTAACAGGGCGCAATAGGCATCAAGAGGTTTGTTCAGCTTAGGTTACATTGCTGTGCAGTATCATACATTATATACAGTAAGTTGTAATATGGGCAGTTTGTACAGAATAGGCATGAAGCTGGCCAGTTACATAATGAAAAGCACAGAAGACAGTATATACAGTATGTACAAGGGGAGCGAGAGTATAGATAGTGGAAGGTTAGAGGTCGTTTTCCTTGATCCAGTGGATGAGATTGGACCTAAATCGGGGGTAGGGTAAGTCAGCCCTAAGGGGCAGGGGGAGGGAGTTCCAATATTGGGCAGATTTGACCGGGAAGCTGCTCCCACCTGTCTTCGTACGCTTAAACCTAGGCACTATTAGACAGCTAGCGTTAGCAGTTCTCGTGGGAGGGTTGGACGATTGTCTCGTAAATCTTTCTATGAGTTATTGTGGGGCGGCTTGGTGTAGGTATTTGTGTGTTAGGGACACTGTTTTGAGCAAGATTTTATCTTTCGTGCACAGCCAGTTATTAGATCTTCTGTGGTCAGAAATATGAGCTTTCTTAGGAATACATGGGGCTGTTCTTAGGGCATATGTGAAGCTCTGCCCCACCCGCCGCTACCTAAAGTGCTCCCCTCGCAGGCAGCATTCACATGTTACCAGTCCCTTTGTTTACCCAGCCTTCCTCTCTTCTGGTCTGAAGCAGGCACCCCGAGAATAGATGCGCCATGAATGTCATTGGAGTGGGGGCCATCTATTTTAAAAGCGGGCTTCCCGCCTGCTGGTCCCACTGGTGTTTGGTAAATAATCCGCTTACAATTTAAAATGAAACAACAAAAGGCCTTTTCAAAGTGAAAGGCGTTTCATGAACCTACAGCCACCAGGTGACTTGTTGATTCTTTTGTGGAGATAACCACACAAAACCTCTGATAATCGTGTTCCCCTATCCATGAATTCAAACATTTGTTTATCACAGGTGGGGGTAGAAATTCTCTCACCCTCACCCTGAATGTGAGCACGTGACCAGGCTCATCCGTCCCCTGGTTGAACAGTGCATTTTAGAGCACATATATTTTTACAAGCAACAGCCATTTATTCTACAGGCAGCTTTAAACATATAGCATCTCAGCAACCTTTCACCAACCTGCTGAGCTACCTTTGTTGCTTTCTAGTGCTTTCTACTGTAGGATGTGTTACCCTACTTTTCAAGAATTCGGATGTGGATCCCTGATTGTGCACAAAATCACTTTATGACCAACAGTGCAGCTCATGCGCCATGCGCATGACTTTAAAGCCAATAGTGTTTCATCTCCAGCCACGCTGAAACAGCCAGAGCGTTTTTATGGGAGGGCCAAAAAGGGCACTTGCCCGGGGCCCCCACCTTGGAGGGGGGCTCCACAAGTCGGGCTGATCTGAAGTAAGATTCCATTGTTCAGCAGACTTAAATAGCACGTCAGGATATTTTATGGGGTGCTGCTGAGGTTCTAAACCCATAGCCTGTCTGTTTTGACAAGTACATTCTGCCTTGATCAATTCATCAAGTATTGCTTTCTGTGTTCACTGTGGTATACAGTTTGTGTGTTCCTAACGGCACAACTCTGTAGCATTCTCTACTTCTTGTGGGAATTATGTTGATCATGTGCAATAGCTAAAGTTGAAATGCACATTGATAAATTGAACGCTACAATTGTTTAGAAGTTAGCTCAGTGTGTTAAGCACTCATTGCAGAGATATATGTTCATATGCAAGATTAGAATAGCACATCCCAGCAAATCTGGTTGAGCATTTCCTATGTTTGAAGTTTATAATCCTGCCTTTACTTGGTTGTCTAGCACAACAGGTGCTATTATCAGCAATGTACCTGAACCAGATAGGGGTTGCTATAAAAACGAACAAGTCATCCTTATGGTGAAGGTCTAGAAATTGGATTGTTCAGATGGGGTTTTGTAAAACCTAGGCAATCACCTCCAACAGTGAGCATAAACTGTTAGTACAAGAGGTGAATGAATATCCAAATTCAAGACTGTGGAACAAAAGCGTTCATGCTTGTATCCTGGCTTTGTCAGCAGACAATACAGGGATCCTGGTCAAATCATCTAATATCTCTTACATTACTGTGCTGTCTTCTGTGATGTTTGCCTTCTTGCATGCAGTGGTATTGTTTAGCCCATTACTTGACCTTTCTTCTTATGGAGGCCATTTGACTGGAAGGGGTGGTAGACAGAAGAGAGCAGAACAAATGTTGCAGGCCTCGGGCAAGCACATTTTAAGGTCTGCTCGTTTGACACAAAAAAAGCTTAACTTTTTTGTAAAAGTCAAAGGTTCTTATGTACATTTATAGATGATGTTTATAGATGACAATGTCACAGGCCATTATTTCGGAAGTATTTAAAGCTTTAAAGTACGGAGAAAAAAAACAGACTAAGGGCCTCATTACACGGAATGCGGTAAGGGTTTGCTGGTACCGGCAAAAATGTGTAACACAGTGGGAGGATTAAAGACATCTCAAACTAGCCCATGTCCGCTTAAAATACAATTACTGTATAAGAATGACTGAATATGGTGTTAAACAAGTGTTTGACTATCTCGGTCCTACGCCCCAACTTAAGGGCTTTGTTTCTGCATATTATTAAAAAATGGTTTATGGCCATATGTACCCAGGACCATTACTCCAGACTGTTTGTAAATGTACAGGCTTAACAGGGGACTAGAAAAAAGGGGGAGCTTATGGCCCTTTAGGAACGTGCATGCAATGGATGGGTTCACAGAATAACTCTGAGTCCGAATAACCGACCCAACTCAGGAAGATGGCAAAGTACTGTTTTATTAGCAATTATCTAAAACGGGGAGTTACAACGAACATCAACAGACGTTCGCCCGATTTCTCTCAATGACTTTTCACACTACATATACTTCATACTAAAAATACATCAGAGGTGACGTCATTCTACTTGGCAAATAATAAAAAACCTACTGAGGATTGGGATAGGTTTAAGAGGAACATCTAATTACACATTATATAGGAACTAGGATTGTGATTGGCTGCCCACTGTCAGGTGGGTAATATATGCCTACCTCTAAAACATGTCATATTTAAAACCATTAGAAATGTGGTTTCCCATTGGTCTTCAAACTATAAGGTCCATTGTTATATGGAGCACTACAATTGGTTGGCATGCTTGTGCCATGTCTGGAACATTCGATTCACTTAGCAGCATGTTGGCCCAGACCCAAGTTCAAGGAGATGGGGCAGGACACTACATCCCTACCCAATTAGCCCAACATCTCTCATCGCCCAGGCCTTCGGCCATGAAGATTGTCTTTGAACTTGGCCTTGCAAAGCATCCTTGTCTCTGGGAATACATGGGAGTGCAGGCACTCACTATCGTGTTCTAGGACTAGTCTGACTCTATTTTCATCCTTGGTTCACGTGGCAGGAGAGCACAAATTGGTCCATTTGCAGGTTTTAAATGTCTTATAAATGAATAAGATTTGGTACTCTTGGTGTTCTTTCTTGACACCTCAACAAGGGATGATTCATCCTCTGCACGTTCACTCGTTCCCAGAATAGATAGCTGCTTGGCTGCTTCAGTCTTGACTCCAGGCCAGAAAACCTCACCATGCAGCTCCACAATTACAGCTTATTCTTACTGCTGCAACACAATTTCCTTTCTTCTTCATGGATCCTAACTTACTAAATTCATTATCCTGAAGTCCAGCTTTTATTACAGTGGCGGCTTTGCCTGCATTCTATTCACTACATATCCAGCTTCTATGGTGGTTAGTCTACCTTGCGTTTCAGCATCTGTACAATTATTGAATGGTTGATTCTCTGCAACACTTTGTGCACATGTAATCTTCTTTTTCGTATTTAAGAGTTCACTCAATTCTTTACTTCGTAATTAGTTTCTGTAAGATCCATACATCCTCTTCAGCCAATATTCTGAGACGTCGTTCATGCTCTCTTATGATGTCACAGGCTTCTTTCTTTACTCTATTGTATATTCCTTCAGGGAGTTCCTCCCTCAGATTGTCATCAGATTGTCGTCTCTTCGTGGATACATTTGATAGGTTTGTCTTCATGGGTATCTTCATGGGAATATACGCTGCGTTATTGACTCAACTGCTGGTGTCAAACACAGCACGATCTCAGGCTTCTAACATATAGAAGGTAGGGGGGTGGGATTTCCTGCAGAGGCACGCAGCTGCTCCCCAACAAGGTGTCTCAGTGGCATGTAGTTATCTGGTGACTCAAGGCAATACCCTCCCCCCGACTCCAACCATAAACATATTATCACAATCAATGTGCACATAAACAGTGAGCTTTTATGGGTAGTGTGCTCTAGTACTTCGTGTTATCTCTTGTGCTAGATGGAATTACCAATAGCGATCTGGGGCCCAAATAACCGGACAGACTCAAAGAATATGGCAAAGTACTACTTTATTATCAGCATTAAATAAAGTAGGACAAGCTGTCAAAGAACGAGCTGTAGTCCACACACTCACACCCAAATTTGACTATACAAAGGTTGTATACCTCAATGTACATCAGCTATGATGTTATCCTACGTGGCGAACTGTAAAACCTATTGAAGGGAGGAATTGGTTAAGGGAACATACATATCTATAATATGTATAAGTGTTAATAACATCATTGGCTGCCCCTTATCCGTTAGGCACACCTCAAACCACCTCTAAATACGTACAATACTGATTTTAGCAGACAAATGGCAGCAGATTGGTCTTTGCAACATTGTATAGCATTTTGCTACATAGACCCTCTGACTAGTTGGCATGCTTTCCCAGCCTTGGACTTTTGTCTCGTTAGCAGCATGTAAGCAAAATGGACCCTAGGTGCCGAGAGTAACATCACACTACACCCCACTTTCCCAATTAGTCCATCTCTCATCTGATGTTCTTGATCTTACAGACTGTTCTCTTTTGTGGGATTTTTAAGGGAGTGTAGGTACACCATTATCTTTGTCTAGAGTTAAATGAATTTCCCTTGTTTTTGACTTCTGAATCACGTGTGAGAAGACATCGAATTTGTCAATTTGACCTTCTATTTACAGCTATTTGATTAAATTGTGCTGGGTGTCATGACTCCTTGCGGTCTCTAGAGACTTTCTCACTCCACCTTTTATAGGTTTATCGCATCTTTAATAGTCCAATACTTGGCTCTAGCAGATGTTTTCTCCTTTACTTAATCTAAGAGAAATATGTCTTACATACATGGCTTATCCTTTTTATGCTCCTTGTGCCTTGCAATTATTCCTTTAGGTAGCATCCTCGATCCTAGTCCAATGGACTCCTCTTTATTCCTCACACAAAGCTGTTTTTCCAGCGTCTCCTGACTCTGCAGCCCTGGTCGTCTGTGAGGTAGCTTGATTGGTTTTAATACAAGTCTGGCATCCATCTTTCCACCATGACTGCCCTAGCCACATTATAATTTCCTCTGCAGCAAGCTTCTATATGTCTCAACTACCTTGCGTTTTTGTGTATATTCATTTGTTAGTCAGCCGGTTACTTTATCTTCTTTGCATATATGATTTCTATGTATTTGATTCCATATTTCCCTTGTTACTTGAGTTACATCTTGTATTTGCACATCGTTTCAGTGTGTCTTTGTGCCCTCCCGTCATAACATCACTCTGACCTTGCCAGATTTCACTTATAGCTCTATGATGTCCAATGGTGTATGGCGATCTTCTTCCACCATTTCAGTGCGAGAGTACATTCGGTACGGTTGTCTGAATGCATATCATCTCTCATACACTGGATGTGGTATTGGGATGATACCTGGGGTCCCGCATAGGGCTCTTCTCCTGCTGCTCCAGTATGGCGGAGGTGAGGGGGCGGGAGCTAGAGATGACGTATCCACCTGCTCCTCTACAGTAGCGTGAGGATGGAAGGATCCGGATAACAATAGGTATGGTTCATTGCTGCATAGGCAGGGTCATTGCAATAAAACCCCCACTGAGACAGAGGAAAATGAGGTTACGTGCAAAACGGGTAGCATGATTGCACAGAAGAAGCGAACGCTTCTTTCATACAGAATAGCTACACAATGTGTAAGCCACATGCAAACCAACCGCTTAACCTCTTTCCCTCTATCTCCCCTTTCCCCACTGACCCCACTCAACTCACCTACCTATATTGTAATGCACGTGTTTGGCAAAGTTTTGTATATCCATGCAGCTCACCCACCTAAACCCAAGACTGAGCCGCCAACACTTTTATATCCTATGATTCTTTCCAAGTTGGACCTCACACTCTGGGGAAGGTTGCAATTTTCATGGGTATTTGGGGCCCTGAGCCCAGTATTCCCTGTGAGTGGAACAAGCCTAAAGTTTAAAAGTTGACCCTTCACTATCTATCAGGAGCCAGGGTTGGTACTGCAGTTCAGCAATCATGTGAGTAGATATTTGCAAACTAAGGATCCCGGGCTGTATGTCCTCTGACTAAGCACTTCCCTCTGACATAGGTGTGCAACCCGCAATCACACCTTTGAGTTGTACCAAGGTGGACATGGCCCTTGATGCTTCCGAAGCTGATGAATTCAGTATTTTGAAGATCCTTCTCCTCTTAGCGATCCACCAACCAGCGGAACTCAATGTCCAGCTAACTCTACAAGGAGGAGAATCACCTAGCCTTTGGAAAGATCTCTCAAAAGCTGGCTGCTCATTAGACCACATCAGACAAGCTAGCATGCCACCCTCCAAGGATTGCACCAATCAGAACATTCAACCTCTGGCTACTCAAAGCTCTTAATATAATACTCGCCAGAACCACTCAAATGAACCAGCAGGGGCTGCGACACTCAAGGGATAAACAACTCAGATTTGAACATAATAGCCATCGCAAATCTGAACACAAAGCCTGATCAGAGCACTAACCTCTAAAACCATGAGGAAATAGAGACCCGTTCGGGCCAGCTTCACTGATGTGCAACACTGTCATGAAGAACACCTTTGGGATCGGAACCCAGTCGGGTCAGTCTCCACAAGGTTTAATCCCCGTTAGAAGTAAGACACTAACATCCCCCTCCCCCAACAATTATCAGCAATTGGAGCCCATAACAGTAACAATTCCGCATCTTGATGGATAGCAGCATGACTTGGACGCTATTGCTTCAGTCTGGCCCTAAAATTCCAATAATAGGACTCCTCAGGCGCCCCACAAAACCTCCTACTTCCCCACCTGATTAACTCACCTTTCACTCTACTAGCACTCAAACTACTCATATTGACCGCTAGTCACATGGCCAATTTACACCTGCCAACGTAACCCAGCCACAGGCACGTTGGGGCAGCAGCTCAGAGCTCATCTCACGGCTTGCTATTATATGATAGGTTATTTATAACACGCTTAATGCCCAGAGGTTTCTAAGCGCGGACCTGGGGATCAAACCTGTGGTGCTGCGTGTCGTCTTGCTTCCAAGATGAGCATGTTGCCCCTGTACTATCCTCCTGAGACAATACTTGGTCCCATCACATACTGTTCCCTACCAGGGGTTCTCCCTGTGTCTCAACACTGTCAGCTAAGTATCAGTACTGCAAACCACATAAAATGACACCTGGCTCAGGACCCTGACTTATGGCCCGCACTCAACCATTCTACATGGTTCACACCTCGCTTCTTGCTCAGAATAATGCCCCCCTTTTTTTCACAGAACCTCACACCACAAGGGCACCACACATTTCAGAGATGTGCAATATAAGACCACTTTACAATACACGGCATTACCATTAAGACCATTAAGTTGTGTGGGGATAACACTTACTACAGCTCTTAGCGGAGGAAGCGCAAGATGAA